>NC_053154.1:212693978-212994645 GCF_016835505.1 Polypterus senegalus | reverse complement strand
CCACGATCCATGCCACCAGGTGTGAGTCTACTCCCATCTCAGTCAGCTTGTCTCTAAGGAGCAGAGGTTGGATGGTGTTGAAGGTGCTAGAGAAGTCCAAAAACATCATTCTAACAGCACCACTGCCTCTGTCCAAGTGGGAGAGGGATCGATGAAGTATATAGATGATGGCATCCTCTGCTCCCACCTTCTCCTGGTATGCGAACTGCAGAGGGTCGAGGGCGTGACGGACCTGTGGCCTCAGGTGGTGAAGCAGCAGCCGCTCCATGGTCTTCATCAGATGTGACGTCAGAGCAACAGGCCGGAAGTCATTCAGCTCACTAGGACGTGATACCTTTGGGACAGGAGTGATACAAGATGTTTTCCAAAGCCTTGGGACTCTCCCCTGTTCCAGGCTCAGGTTGAAGATGCGCTGTAGAGGACTCCCCAGTTCCAATGCACATGCCTTCAGCAGTCGTGGCGATACACCATCTGGACCCGCTGCTTTGCTGGCACAAAGTCTTTTCAGCTCTCTGCACACATGGGCTGCTGTAATTGTGGGTGAAATAAATAGCCTCAACAAACAGAGAAAAGGTTTGGGGCAGCCTCCCTGTATACTTGAAGCCTAGCTACAAAAAGGCAAAATAAGTTGCACAGATGTATACAGAGTTGAGTCCAAAACAGAACTTCCATTACAAAGGAAGATGTCTGGTATTTAAGGCAGTCAGGTGGAAGTGATGTCATTGAGGCCCGGAACTGGAAGTGATGTTCTTGGGGCTGGAAACAGAAGTGACACCCTCGGGCCTAGAACCGGAAGTGAAGTTCTTGGGGCCCGGAACCGGAAGTGACATCAGCAGGGCTGAATCAGGCAGAATTTCCAGTGTCTGGTCTGCACAGATAAAAGAGGAAGGATTAGTGCTTCCCTCCACCCCTTGGCCTAGTGTGGAATTACCTTCTTTTGGTACATTCAGCTGCCTCCCATGCGCATGTGTGTGACATATCACAGAGCAAATTTCTGATTTGAAACATACTTTTGCTTAGTAAGCACGTCTCTGAAAATTGATGAAATATTTTTCGTTGAGAAAAACGTATGTACTTATTGCAATAATTTATTGGTACTGTGAGTTTCCTCATCTATACAAAATGTGTATTTGAGTGGGGCAATAAATTAATGAAGGCAGAGAAATCCCACAAATTAAATGATTTTTAAAGACTCTTTTAACCCAAAAAAGATCGTTCCTTAATGCCACTTCACTTTCCTTTTTTCATATTACCAGTTGAAATAAGCTACAATTTATTAGGGTTTCTTTCAAGTGCTTGCATTATCTCAAACCCTAATTTGTTACTTAAAGTTTTGTCTACACATTTTTTGTAATAAAAGCTTTCCCTTTGAAATACTTCTTCCCCAATGCTGTCAAGACAGAAAAAAGTAATTTCTGTTTTTTGTTGTGAGACAATGCAGACACACTTGTCAAACTTGTCTCTTCGTTTAACACAGGGGGCCTTTTATTGTGGCAGAGCACTTCATAAGCTTTTTAATTAACCTTCTTTGTAATAGTACATGAAAACTGCCACCTTTGATTGAATGGGGCACTGTTGTGGTACCTCAAAAATATGACATAAAGACCAAAAATTATGTAAAACAAAAGGATTTAATATGAAAAGGAAATACCAAGACACACAAGATAAGGCAAGTTAGGAAACAAAGAGGGTAAAGCCATAAACCTATGCCCTTCTAGGTCTAACTAAACAATTTCTCTGGTGAGGTCGCCAGTTCTCTTTCCTACCTTAATAATTCTTCTCCTGTCTCTTTCCACCCTCTACATCTGTTTTGTTCTCTCTTCCTCCTGCCAGCATCTCCAGCGACAATTCTGACTTAAAACTTTCTTTACTGCTGTCCAGAAGGGCCATTTGAACTGTCTTTGGGAAGTTCTTTCGGGGAAGGTTCCTGGGCTGCATCTTGAGTCAGAAGAGCCCCAGAGAACTCCTTAAGTCACTTGGGTAGAGCTGTTTGAGCATTTCAAGTTAATTCTGCAGGTCTGTCTTGCAACTGACTCTTAAAAGGCCTGGCCACTTCATTATATGTTATGGCTTGAGGCCATTTATAAAGTAATGAATTTCGCTGATGTCATCTGCAAAGTCTTGTAAAATGGCCAACTTGGGGCACAGCACTCCCTGTTGGTGATTCTATAAGTGTTATGATCTTGGTAAGGTCAAGCTAAACATAGTGGTCTGGAAATTAAATCAATATTGAACTGAGAACCTGGTCACTAGACTTTTAGCTACTCCTATGCTAACAAAAGCCTGAAATAATCACCCACAAGCAGAAGAGACAAAGTGGCACTGGAGGTGGTGAAAGTTTTAGAAAGGAGCAGGAAGAACAATGGTTAATAATAAAAAAATTAAAAATCAAGAAGAGCCCTCAGAGAATCAACCATCAAAGGCAAAACGCAGATATATAATATTAAAAAAAAATTTGGAAAAGGACTTAAGTAAAGTTGTAACCCCTAACTAACACAAGTTGTAAATTTGCCCAATACATGGATGTTAAGTTACTGGCAATAGGCACTATATCTATAAGCAACACAGCTAGAGCCATTGGAAATGCCAAGAAATCTTCGATATCTTCAATTCAATATACAGCAGCACCCTGATTATCTAATGTATTGTTGACCAATGCTATTTGGATAACTTAAATCTCAGACAAAGCAGATGGCTGCATCCTCTCCGAATTTTAAAATTATGGATCTAAAACATTTTTCCAATTTATAGGGTACAGCATCGCTTTTAAGCCCGTTTTTATACCTTAGTGAATTTAATGTTCAGGCATTTTTACTGCAACATTCCACAGTTGTTTCAGCATCACAATATCAGCAGTGTAGTGTCTTCCTCCTGTTCAATGTAGAGTAAAAAAAAGTGCTGATTTGATGCTGTTTAGTCCGTCTGTATGAGAAATCTTATATGGATTTTCTGTGCAGTCCTCATAATCATATAAACACAAAAATCATAAAAAGTGAATGAAATAGTAGTATAGGGTGGTCCAGATCTAATTATGCAATTTTCATTATGCTATAACTTATTAAGTTTATTACGTAGAGAATTCACAAAAAATTATTTTTGTTGCCGATAGATGGCAGCACCTGCCTTGCATTCCAAAATGGTTGCAGTCCAGACGGTTGTCAGTCAAACAGCGGGTGCGATGTGTTCGCCTTTTCATAATTGCATAATTAGATCTGGACCGCCCTGTACATATGTACATGGTCTACACTGGCGAAACAGGGGCTGAGGGGTGCAACTGGGAAAGGGCAAGATTAAAAGTATAGTATTTATGCACTCGGTATCATATTCATGGGTAAAATTATTTATTAATTATAAGAAAGGTAGCGTATTATAGGTTCGTCTCAGATAATGCAGAACCTCGGTTAAATGTGGCATGGATAATCAGGGTTTTACTCTCTAACTATGTGGTGATATTATCGTAACTGTAATATGTTTTTTGGCTGAGTTTTAGTTTATTTCATGTTTTTTTGGCTCAGAGATTCTGTTTTTGAGGTTTGTTTTTTATTTTGATTTATTTTAACAAAGTTTAATTTTGTTAATGTCTTGTTTCTATTGATAATGCAATGCTTGGATCATATGGCCATGTCTGTTGCGTTGCTGATGTCATGCTATCAGTATGGTGGTAGTCATAATAATTGCTCCTCTGTGAAGAAATCAACATTCCTTTTTCTCGGCATAGTTTCCCTTATTTTTCCAAGTCTTTTCTAACATTAGGTATTTCTAGGCTCCTTTAAACTTAATTTGGTTTTTGACTTGTGATTCTTATCTTGCTTCTCTAATTCTGGCTGCCAGAATATTTTGATCTCATGTTGTTGATCCCTGGAGGTTCTTGATTGCATCTTTTGCCTATGTTAACTTTCTCTTTGTGTTTCATTCTCCTTACAACAATTATTAGACAAATTGTGTGTCATTACCATATACAATGAAAATATCAACACTAAATGAAAGGATGTAAAAGTTGAAATATTGGAATCTCAGCACCTACATTGTAACGATTCCCTTAAACTCTAAGAGAGAAATGCAACACTGACAATTAACTCGATAGGTTCTTGTTAGCATAGTAGACCTGATTGTTCTGCCACTTCTCCTCTCAAAGCTTGTTATTAAGGAAAGGCAGAAAACAAAAGGAAACAATTATGAAACAAAATGAAAGAAAAAATTACATATATAGATATATTTTAGCTGAACAATTACACACGTTTGATTCACACAAAAGCACCAACCAAATAAAGTCACCTTTAGCTGCCCCTTGGGCAATTTCTGCTCCTATATACTCAATCACCACCTCGCAGCTCCAAGTCCTGAACTGCAAAAAGCTCCCTCACCTGAAACTGTGTGGAAGCCCCCAGCAGTGATGAACAGCACAAAAAAAAACAAAAACTGACAAGGTACAATACAAAGCACATACTGTAAGAAGTATATGGTAATAATATTTTACATACTTGCTAGATCAATAAGCCCACCTGAGCAACTTTCTTCTTGACTCCAGTTTTGTATCACTTCATTTAAACTGCACTTTCAGTCTCTACCAGGCCCACCTGTATACAACATCCTTTTGAAGCACATCTCTGATGTGCATAGGTCCAAGTTCATTAACCTTTTAAGATATTGAAGCTGCATTATGAACACTGAGATGCAAATTAATTCACAGATTTATTAGTAAGACTTTGTGCATCATGACACTTGATTTTGCCTTTCATTTTCTGTTATAATGATTCAATTCTAGGTCCTGCCTTGATTCTATGCTACCAGGTAATGCTCTGGCCTCAGTCCCAGTCACCCATAAGAAGATCAGAAAATGCTTCGTTTAGTGGATTATCCTCAATAATGCAAATGCAAGAAATTCTTGGCAGGTTCGGCCTGATTCTACAGTTGCTGTGTTAAATTGTTTCATGAAGCCAGATATATTTCTTTTTCTCTTCGAGATGAGTTGATGAGCTATAGATAGAAAGCAACTGCTTTCTGTCTGAGACACTGTGCCCCAAATATACACAACAAACCAGCAAGGTTGTTTCAATTGTAGTCAAGGAAAAGGAAAAAATAACTATCTGTTTTGAAAAAAGTGCTACAAATCCACTGTAAATATCAGGAGGTGTTGCTGCCTCTCTTGAAACTGTTCATTATGCAACACAACTGCAATATTGGGAATGTTCAGTGCGTTAAGTATTATTTTTTAAATAACCAAATCTAATAACGACGTACTAAGAGGGTTCATTCACACACATAGAAAGTCTGCTCTTCTGCCATATATGAATAATCAGCCTTCAATTTTATGATATCTGTCTGGGCCTCAACCCTTGATTTACTCAAGTAGTGTCAGATTACTATTCTTTATGGCAAAGTTATTTGAATACAATTTGGAGACTCAAAGAAACTGTCCAAAACTGGAATGGGATCGTTCATATTGATGCTGTCAAACAAATAGTCAAATGAAAGAACATTATCTAGAATCCATACATCCATTATCCAACCTGCTGAGTCCAAACACAGGGTCAGGGGGTTCTGCTGGAGCCAATCCCAACCAACACAGGGCACAAGGCAGGAATCAATCCTGGGCAGGGTGCCAACCCACCGCAGGACACACACAAACACACCAAGCCCACACTAGGGCCAATTTAGAATCACCAATCCACCTAACCTGCATGTCTTTGGACTGTGGGAGGAAACCCACGCAGACACGGGGAGAACATGCAAACTCCACGCAGGGAGGACCGAACCCGGGCCTCCTAACTGCGAGGCAGCAGCGCCACCATGCCGCCCTCATTATCTAGAATGTTTCTCCCAAATAATGAACTTGAGGGTCTGGTACACTTGTCAGTCAGTCTTTATATGAATGGCAGTCTCATTCTGACCTGAGGTGGAGCAGAAGGAGTGCTCCTTTAAAGCTTGTTTTGACTCCTAGGTGCAGCATATTAGGCAGCCAATTATCCATGTGATACTGTGCTGCCAGCACACAAGGATCAGTATTAGATATGCAGTATGTACCCCCTCAAATAAAAATACTGTTAAGCACATGTGGGTACAAATCTGGCTGCACAGGGCAGTGACATCACACATGCCTGAAGAAGATTGCTGTAAGTATGCATGGAAGATTTGGGCATGGCTGCTACAGATCTGTGATGTCACACTGGCCTCGCAAAGCACCATGGGATACTTGAAAAAAACATGTTTGTCTAAGGCATCGGCATGGCGAATTACCAGAAAAATATTCAGTGAACAATGTCACTGTGAAATAAGGCTTTGAAAAATTTTGCCAAATAGCACTAATCTTGTTCATTGCATCTTGTTACATAACGCAAAATATCATGTTGTTGAGCAAAGATATGCATTTTTGCTTGCATGCAGGCTAATGGAATTGAAAGTCTAGTCTCCGAAGGTCCATCAAAATTATACCTCATTGTCAAATCCTGTCTTATACTGAATAAACATTTATTTTTCTTTCATTACTCTTGCAACCCACAAATGACTTTGTCAGGCAATGCTGAACAATCTTTGGGAAGAAAATTTCATTGTGTCTACTTTTTCAAATGTCCTCCTAGCACAACCATGGATTATGGGAGATTTGAAAGCACCTTAAATGATAAACCAGCTCTACTTTTTGGCTTCTGTGAACCGGACATAAGGAATATAATACTGCTAAGCCCAGGTTGGGATGCTACAGTTGTCTCTTTTAAGTGCCTACATTAATTAAGGTGTATTTTTACCTGGGGTGCATATGAACCTACGCACATTTCTCTCATCCATTGTTTTCAAGACATCTCTTCTGTCCATAGACCTCCTTTAACCAACCATACAAGCAGCATTATCGTTTTTATACATGTTAGCTTGTACTAGTAATTTACTTTAACAAGCTTCATCCCAGTTACAGCCCCGATACTCCAGGGGGCGTGTGGTTTAAGGCAAAAACAGATAAATGGAAAATTAGGTCTCGTGTGTTATTTGCATCCTGTATTTTCTACAGATTTCAATGGCAGGTATAAAAAACATCATTTTATCACCCCAAACATGTCCCATTTCTGTGTGTCATCATGCTTCTGCATCATTTACTTTGTCCTTTGTCTGCCATTGCAGGGGTCTTGCATGCCCATTAGCATGCACATAGTTTGGGGAAATTGATGTGCAAAGAAATTCAGACAGCAAAAAAAAAAAAAAATCCAGATTATAAAGTAATTATAAAAATGAAGCACAGCAAATGTAATAATAAAAATTTAAAAAATTCAAAAAAGGCACTTTTAGGCAGTGAAATCTTATAAGATGAGCATCAGTAGATATATGCTAAAAGACAGGAGTGTGTGTGTGGGTGCACATATGTGTGTGTGAAGTTTTGTTCTCTGCATAAAATGCCACCTGCCAGGTCCCCAGAGAATCCAGGCTGATTGTGACACTACCACGCCCGGCGCGTCAAGCAACTGCAGGCACCCCCTAAGAGGAGGAATCTGTCTGGCTTACACATTTACATATATATGGAAAACCACCTGTGCTTAAAATAAATGCAAAAGAGTAAAATATGTCAGGAGACTGGACCACATTAAATGAAAAAAAAAAATACAAGATCACCTCTCAGACATAAAAAAATGGAAAAGTAAATGAACCAGCAGTTCAGCATCTTGCACAGAAAAAACAGAACATCGGAGGGGCTTCACTTCTGCAGTATATGAAGTAAAATCCTTCAAGGCGCAGAAGCACATGGAAGAACACAGGAAAAAAAAAAAAAGCAAACGTGGGTTTAAATGGGTAAAGAGTGGAGACAACAATCTGACTAAAATTGAATAAATAAATACAGATAAATGAGTGACCAAACATGAGTTTCCTTCCAATTCAGCTCATTTTGTTTGGGCCAATAAGATTAAGGTTTCCCCAATATGTCCTCAGGAAAAGCTTTTTATTAATGGAACTACAGTAGCTTTACTGAGCGTAAACAATGTTTATGAACTAAAGAATAATGCTTTGGCTCGACAAAAATGCAGCACTGTGACTTTTGTCAGTTTCCTCCTTTGAGTTGATCACGGCACTATTATTTGTATCATTAGTTCCTAAGCCAGATGTTCTCTGTTTTTTCATGCTCATTGAACAATAGAGATTTGTATGACTTAGCAGACCAAAAAATTACATTTTTCTAGCATATTATATATTTTTTTGTGGCGTGCTGGAGACTGCAGAGAAGGAAATGTTGTTCCCCATTATATTTTCAGCTTCTCTGTTTTTAACGCTATTCCTCTAATAGATTTCTTTTTATTTTTGCATTTTCATATGCATACAATACACTCTGTATATATATACATATACAATATATATATTTAAGTATATATATATGTGTGTTTGTCTGTGTGTGTACATAAATATGTACACTACTGTTCAAAAGTTTCAGAAGACTTCAGTTTTTATGGAAATGCACATAATTTAATGTCTTAATGTTTCATGAAATCAAAGCATAGAACAAATAAACAATGACAAATAAAAAATAAGTCAAGGAATCATTAAGGGTGGCATGGTGGTGCAGTGTTAGCGCTGCTGCCTCACAGTTAGGAGGCCTGGGTTCGCTTCCCGAGTCCTCCCTGCGTGGAGTTTGCATGTTCTCCCCGTGTCTGTGTGGGTTTCCTCCCACAGTCCAAAGACATGCAGGTTAGGTGCATTGGCGATTCTAAATTGTGCTTGGTGTGTGTCGGTGCCCTGCGGTGGGCTGGCGCCCTGCCTGGGGTTTGTTTCCTGCCTTGCGGCCTGTGTTGGCTGGGATTGGCTCCAGCAGACCCCCCATGACCCTGTAGTTAGGATATATTGGGTTGTATAATGGATGGATGGAATCATTAAGTGTACAAGCTTTTACTCAAATTTTTTTATTCATTAAAGTAGCCATCTTTTGCTGATATAACAGCCAAACTGTGGTAACCCTTTTGATTCACAATGCTAGTCACTCTATACAACTCACCAACTCTGCCACCAGCAAAAGAACCCCAGACCATCACACTTCCTCATCCATGTTTGTCAGTTGGTGTCATACAGTGAGGAATCATCCTTTCAACAACTCAATGATGTATAAACACCCTGCACAATGAATTGAAAATTTAAAATTTTAATTAATTGGTCCATAAGACTGTCTTCCAGTCTGCAGTTGTCCACAACCAGTATTTCAAGGCCCTATTTTGTCCATTAAGGAATGGCTTTCTTACTGCCACTCTCCCTGTCAAATCTGCAGTACAAAGTTTCCTCTTCACAGTAGAAACTAAGACTTGCTTTTTTTTTTTACCAATGTTAAGCTGTGCTTGAAGCTGTTGTGCCCTGAGGCACCTGTTACGCAAACTGGGGACCCTCAGAATCTTGTCTTCTGAATGGGTTGTGACTTTATATCTGCCCTCTTCCTATCAGAGTTTCTTCCAGTTTAAAAAGTTGTGTAGGACACCATACTCACTGACACTTTTTTTTGTTGTAATTTCTCTAAATGAAACGCCTGCCCTTCCTTTGGTAATAATGCTGTGTCTCATTTCATTTGTTAATTGCAGTTTTCTGGTCATTATCACTGGAATTTACAACTTCCTAAAGTGTAATATCGTCCAAGCAGTACTTTGGATGGTGTAGTAACACAGTCTGCTCCAACTCTGCTTTAAGACAGACGGAGAGTTTGTAAGTAATCAATAGAAGTTGGGACACCTGTGCAAATTGCTTGCTTCTACTTGCAAGCCTTAATTTACTTTAATAGCTGCAGAACATCTGTAGGTTGGTTTTAACCTATTAGTTGTTCTCTGAAGAACGCCCATTTGTAATATTCTGAAATTTCCCTTTTTTTCAGTTTTTGATAATCTAAACTTTAATTTTAAATCTCTGGCAGTTTGCTAATTACCTTTTTACCATTTTAGGTCATTTATTGCATTTCAGCTGATTAAGTTTGAAGAAAAACTGGAAAAACTGAGTTATTCTAAAACGTTTGTCCACTAGTGTACATAGATATGTGAAACTATACACAGACACACACATGAAGACACATATGTAATTGTATATACAGTATATATATAGTAAAGATGGTACTGCAGAATGTCAAGGCACTGCCTAGATGATTGGGTGACGTTGTGCACTTTACATTACAAAGCACATTTTAGAACTTTTTGCAAATTTGATGATTGATGAATGGTGCCTTACTTCCTCCAATTTTGGTTTCAATAAACCATAAAATCTTGTTTTTTTATCAGTCTGAGACTCCTATGGGTGCCTTTTTGCAAACTTCAAGCAGGCTCCTATGTTTCGTCTACTCTGGAGAGGCTTCTGTCTGGTCACTCTGTTATAAAGCCTATATCAGGGAAGAGTTGTAGTGATGGTTGTCCTTCTGGAAGTTTCTCCCATTTTTACAAAGGTCTAATAGGCCACCAATGGACAATCTGACTTGCTTTCAATGAAATGTTTTATTCCCATCTACAGAAAGTGAGGAAACAAAATGAATCTAGTGTGGGTTTTAAAGGTACCTTCTTATTAGAAGATGAGGAATTCTACAGTTGGAAAGTAAGTTAGAGCAAAAGCTCACTCATGGGAGGAAGTCATGGTGAACAGAAAAAGACAGAGAGAACGGGGTGTTGTAGATGAGCAAATAGAATGACTGTGTGCTACTAAAAAAGTGGACAGGTAGACAGATCAGCCCACCAACAAAGTAGGGTCAAGATCTCTCTATGAAGACCCAAAGGAGCAAACATTTGTTCTTGGTCCAGTTTTCCTTGTAATTCACATTCTTCCTGGGTGTATCTCACTACTGTATATTTTGGAAGCAAAAGCACTGTTTTGATGTAATAAGTGACTTCTGTGATATTATCTCCATCCATCCATTTTCTAACCTGCATGTCCATTTCAGGGTTCCAGTGAATATACTGAGATTGCCAGACAGAATGGATGTGCCAACTATACAGTGTGTCAGTGAGTAACAGGACAAAATCATTCACAAACCTGTACTCACACACCAGACCAATTTAGAAATGAAAATTAGTCCATCATGCCAGTTTCTGGAATGTTCAAGGTCTGTCTGTCTACCTAGTGCCTGGAAAAAAAAACCCAATGGGACAAAGGAAGAATGTGCAAACTTCACACAGCAGGTGATTTAAAATCGGTATGTAGAAAATATAATATGTATATTTTTATCTAAAGGTTCATTATTAGGATGAAGACACCGAGGAGCTGCCGAGGAAATGTGTGGAAGCTGGTTAGGACAATTAGCCAGTGCCAAGAAGCCATCCATGTGTTGGACGTGATCATACCCTGAACAGTACTTTAATGGCTGCTGAAAGAGATCAACAAACCAATAGTTAGTCCTCTGAGCCTCTGAGAATCAGAAGGAGGCTGCAAACAGTTCCATGGTCACAGTCATGAGTGCCTGGCCCTTTAAGGGGACAGCACTCTGTCTCCCAGGGGGTTTTGAGCAGCCGAGAGGAAAGAGAAGAGGAAGGAGCTCACCTGTGGCAGGAGAGGAGGAGGAAGAGGTCAAGGACAAGGATACGGATAAGCACAAGGCATAAAGTAAGATGTGAGGTAGAATTTTCAGGTTTCAGAATGCAAGATTTAGTTAAGTAGTGTCAAGCTTTTGTAATTCTGTGTATTTTTAATTTTTTTGCTCAATCTAATTCTATCCAATCTTAATGATTCTCATTCTTCTGAATGTTACCTGGTGTCTCAAAGTTTTCTTGGCCTTGGGGCTGCTTGAGTGAGTCCCAATGTGTGTGTGTGTGTGTGTGTGTGTGTATATATTCATGTAGATATAGGGTACAGGGCCAGAAACCACCCAAGGGATGCTCCTTGTTGTATTTCAAAGATGGATTTTGGTTGAGCTTGGGATGCTTTTCACTAACTTCTACCTCTATTCCGCAATCTTGTTTTTCGTTCTGTTTCTCTGCATTTTACTTCGACTCTCCAGGGCCATCTGCCATATCCCCATCTTGTGTCATGAAATGATCCTTTTATGGTGTGACAGGGATGCAGTGTTTTAAGTATATCAACTGTTAGTCTTTTATCTAGGCACTCCTTCATACTCCCTGAAGGGAAAACAGATATATACAGTAGGAGTTGTTTAAAAAACATTTATTTTGTAATATTTTAATAGTATACATGGGGTTAAGTTCACATTTATAACAATACATACTGTCACACATGTGCGATTGGGAGACAGCTGAAGGGCCTACATAATAGCAATTCCACGCCAGACTAGGGGGCGACGGGTTGTGCTGACTGTCTCTCTCAATCTCTTGCACACCATCCATGGGAAATCCCACAGGGTACCGGCAGTGATGACATCACTTCTGGTCCCAGCGCCGATGAGAACGCCACTTCCAGTTCCAGAAGCGTCACTTCCATTTCTGACACCGATGATGACGTCACTGCTAGTCCAGATCTCAATAACGATGTCACTTCCGGTTCTGCCCAGATGATGTAATTTCCTTGAATGGCCTTTAAAGCCACCATTTTGTCTCAATAACTTCAGTTCTGGTTTGGACTCGCATCTGTGAACATCTCTGTTCAATTTAACTTCATTTTTGCAGCCCTTGAACAATATAAGGGTGGCTACCCCAAACCTTCATGATGTCTAAGACTCATTCTTGTGACAGTGGCGTAGCCAGCAGGATTTATGATTCCCAGTAGAGACCAGGATGGAACCAAAAGTCTAACCAGGTGGGAGAGTACTGGAGGCGAGTTTCTGGGTGGGGGGTCTATCAAATGACCCGATGCAGGCTCTGCTCCCACAACATAAAACCAGGCTAATAATTAACAAAAAAGATTGAGAGAGACAGTCAGCGCATCCTGCTGCCCCATGGTCTGGCGTGCAATTGCTATAATTTAGGCCCTTTAGCTGTCTCCCAATCGCACATGTGTAACAATACATACTGTATAATAGAGTTAGTAAAAGATGATGTCAGTGTGCATCCAGAAAGACAAAAATAGGTAAAGCTACACACAGGATAAACAAATAAAAAGGTCAAAGACACAAAGTTGTATCACCTAATGTAGTCTATACAGACAAAATGTATGTCTTCTTGATTTTTTTTTACTAATGAAATACATAAATAAATTTATCTAGAAATCCAGCCTCATGTGTCTGTTATTAATGTTATAGATCCACCAGCAGACAGTAAGTTCAAAGTCAGTAAACATGTTTCATTTACCTAAAGTGCATTTTAAAATCAGATACAATAAATAGACATTTACTTGATGAATGTCCACAAGCAATATTAATTTACCACCATAAGCACCGAATTCACATTTGTACAGATCACACTTGGAGGGTGCTCAGGCAGAGGGGGTGAGGAAAGGGCACCTACATTTCTAGTAAACTTCATTGTCTCATTTGGCAGTCAAAGTGAGTCAGCACACCACTCTCACTTCTTTCCACATGAACCAGACTGGCTGCAGAGGCAATCACAAGGGCTGAAGCTTCTTTTACAACCTCAAGTCCATAGATATGGAACCAAACACATAGAAATAAGGCAGCCTTAAATAGAACCACTCAAGCATATCCTGCTGTTAAGAGTGAGAAATAGAAAAGGAAAAATGAAAACAAAGACCAATCTTGAGCAACAAATTGTACATGCTTGGCACCGATTACAAGAATAAAGAATGCAATTACATCTGAACTGTTGCCCTGTTTGCTGCAATTGTAAGCAGCTCAGGCAAATGCATGTTTTTTATTTACAAAATGAATAAATACAGCTTTGCTTTACAAATCAAATATCTAATGGTTCTTCCAAACCTGGGGAAAAAAGTGAGCAGACAGGTGTAAATAAGGAGAGCAGGAGAGGTTTGAGGATGGCCACATTGTATACTGAAAAATGCAGCAAAAAAACCCATGTAGTTATAATCGAGTTCAAAATGGACCTGAATACAAAAGGGAAAACAGTGGCATTTATATATTTTAGACAGGAAGGGGATGATCCAGGATGGTTAGAAGAGGAAGTGATGTCTTCGATAGTTGGGTTCTTATTGTCTACCATGCTACTTGGTAGCTTACGTGTCTTTGGTTCAATAAAGAAAAACTTCCTAATATTTGTACGAAATTTACCCTTAAATTTCCAAATGTATCTCCATGTTCTTGATGCTATATAAGTAAAATGTATTATTATTATTACTATTATTATTATTATTAATCTGTTTTAAAATAAGACTTGATCCACTGTACAAATTCTCTTCATATTTTTAAACACATCAATCATGTCTCCTCTTAATCTTCTTTTGCTTAAACTGAAAAGGCTCAACTCTTTAATTCTTTCCTCATAACCCATTCCATGTAGCCATGGAATTAGCTTAGCTACTATTCTCTGGACTTTTTCTAGTGCTGTTATGTCCTTTTTGTAGTCTGGAGACCCAAACTGCACACAGTACTCCACATAAGGCCTCACCAGTGTGTTATAAAGCTCGAGCATAACCTCCTTGGACTTGTACTCCACAGATTGTGCTATATAACATAATTTTCTGTTTACCTTCTTAGTGGTTTCTGAACAATGCCTAGATGTTCATATTATCTAGACCACTATGGATCCTAAATAAACTACAATTCCTAAAACTTCCTTGAGGTTTGGTAAAGGCCAGCAAACTGCTGGGCAGAAAGATAGCAGCACATTGTCATGAGATGAAAAAGCTGGTAGATGATTCTTCTTCAAAGGTAAAAGCTAGAGTTCATGAAACAGACCAGTAATTGTTCTCCTGTCCTTTAGCTGAATATTAACACCGTGGTCAGTTGTAATTCTAAGAATCACCTTTTCCTGACTAGGCATTGAATGCAATAGTATGATCAACCATTAGAGATGTACAGCAATGAATATTTCACTGTCAGCTTCCTAAGCCTTATTTATTCAATATGGTTAGGCCATTAAGGACTAGCAAAGGATTGTTGAGTAGGCCCAGGAGATCAGACATGTTCAGAAGACAACAAAGGGGTTGAAAAGAAGAGATCAAGAAATAACACATCAAAACAGTAACGAGTGGCAAAAATAGAACTCAAAAAAAAAAAAAATACAAGCAAAGGGTCAGTACCAAAAACACCAATTGAGTAAATTAGTTTTGAGAAGAAATTAATGAATGTGTGTGAATGACAAAAGAAGTTTTGTATTAGCAAACTCATATGAGGAACTGCTCAAATGGATGACCTTTTAACCTATCACGGCATAATCACGAGATCATGACCTTTGAGGACACGCCCCTAACAACACAGATTACTGACCTAACAACAGGAGAAACAAATGGCGACATCCATAAAAAAACAAAAAGCTCAGTGAAGATGGTACAAAATAATGATCAACCAATAAAGCAAGCAACAATTCAATACATTTATCTGAAAATTAGGGAGAAAAATAAAAATGAGTATAACAATGTGTCTTATAGTACACAAACGCCTAAACAATTTTTGTTCTGCCCATTTCATAGCAAATATAGAACATTGAAGGAGGTGTGGTGAGCTGGTTGTCTCAAGTTTAAACCACATAGCACCTTGCAAGAGCAGATTTTACCCTTCTAAGACATGGAAAAAAAAAAGAGTTGCTGAGGACTGAAAAGTCATAGCTTGTCCTGAAAAGGGTGCTGGCATGAGTGTGGGAGATAGAGAGCATGAGTAGAAATGTGTGATATTTCCATATTGATAGGGTTTCCTCTCCTAGAAAAAACTAAACACAAAGATCAAGCTTTAGATATAATTACATCTCTTCGCCGCTAGATGGTACACGGTTATAGGAGAGACCAAACTGTTTATCTTACAAGACTGAACATTTAAAGGCTTTGGAGGGCTAAGGGGTGCAGGGACAGCAAGAGCCACTAGAGGGAGTTCAGGTTTGGTGTTTCTGAAGCAAATGGAAGGTCATCCTTGACCCCCAGTAATGATTCTCAGGTGAAACTGGAAATAATCATGGGAGGTGGACTTGATGCCACCTTACAGCCAGAGGCATATTCAGTGAGGAGATTAGGAGTTTGAATTGTGGGCCAACACTCAGCTGGCAGTAAGAACAGGGGCCAGGTGTGAGAGAGACACAGAGAGAGGAGATGCTGTGAAAGTTAGATCAGTGGGTAAACCTGCATGCCAGGGGGATAGGGACACTTCTGTATCTAGCCACAGATGCTCAGCAGGTTTGTTCTTTACTTTTCTCCTTTATTTGTTTTTCTCTTCTCTTCTTTTGTTCACCCTTTATAAAACAAAGAGTACAGCTCAGTGATATAATGAAAACAAAGACCACTCAAGGCTTTGTATTGTAACCTTAAAAGTTAATAGCATGTTTGTGTATCATTTGTCATCCTTTGCTATAACTTAGTCAGTCTAGCACTATGAAGTAAGCTTGGTGTAGACAAAACATTTAGAAAGAAAAGTGCAGGCAATGTTTTTGGATTTTTTCTTTATAGACACACTACAAGAGCACCAGGCTAGTGTTCACAAGAGTAGCACAGATCTGCCAGCTCCCATCCTAGCAGCATCAGGCTTAAGACAACAACCAAATGTTTTCAGCATGTGCTCACAAGTTTAGTGTCATTAATGCATATGACAGTATTTCTCAATGGATTATGGGAGAAAATCCACATAAACTCCATGAACAACGAGCCCCTGGTAGGAAGCAAGTCAGGGTCCAGGTGCTGTGGGATGGCAGCAGTTCTGCCATGCCAAACCTCATTTTCCTTAGGAACAAGGAGCTTACTGTTAGTTTCACTATAAACATTTTTTCTATAACTGAAATCTTTAGAGCTGCTGGCTTAATCTCCACCTGTGCTGTAACTGCAAAAAATATCGGTAAAGAGTTGCAATGTCCTAACATAACATAAATGGAGGTTGAGCTGAATAAAGCTGTCGGCCAAATATACAGTAATAATTATAATAATTCCTAGGTAGCTGGTGTGTGTCAGACACTAGATGATATAATGGTCAAGTACAGTGCCTCCTGGATTTTACTCATCCCAATGTTTTGATAAGATTACATATTTTATCTTCTAAAAGGGATGTCTCTGACGTTTTCTTGTTCTTATAGCAGATAAAGAAGTTCTTTTCACCCTTTTTTCATAAGTATGATACTAATATAATATGAGCCACACTGGAGTGGCACAAAGAGCTGTCCTGTCTCCTTTCCTCTTCACTCTGTACACCACAGACTATAAATATGACACCAATGTCATGTCACTTGCAGATGATTCTGCACTTATGTGGTGTATTGATAAAGGGGATGAGACATAGTATAGGGGTCAGGTGGTGAAGTCTGTTTTTGGTGCAAAGAGAATTATCAGCAGCTTAACATTAGCAAACCCAAGGAACTTGTAATTGACCTCTGCCATACCAAAGAGCTTCTATGTCCAGTCAGTATTCAGGGAGTGGATGTAGATTTGCACTACTCCTACGAGTACTTGGGTCCACATTAATAACAGCTTGGACTGATCTTGGAACAAATAGAAACTATATAAGAAATGGTAGAGCAGGCTCTACTTCCTGAGACTGAGATCCTTTAGTGTGGGAAGTGTTACCCATCACATCTTCCATAACTCTGTGATTGTCAATGTGATTTTCTACTCTGTGTTGGGCTGGTTACATTACTTCAAGGGAGATTCACCGAATTAACAAGCTAATTAAAAAGGTAGGCTCAGTTTTAGGTACTCACTCTGGATGCCCTGGAGATAGTGGCAAAGCAGAAAATTAAAAGAAAACTGAGTGCCATTATGAACAATGCTGCACATCCTCTCTCTGAGGACTTTCAGCCATCAAATTATTTAGCAGAAGGGTGTCAAGAAACGCTACGGGGGCTCCTTTGTACCAACCACACTTGACCCCCAAAGGAACATGAATCTCACATTGATTTAACAGTTAATAAGTTCAAGTTTTATAAAGTCTTATCAGGGAGCCATTTTGTTTTTTTATTGAACATCAGCATTTTGTACATCCAGAATACTGGCATGAAGGACAGCTCAAGGTTTTCCCAAGTGTCCGTTATTATGTTATTTTATCTGACTAACTTACTGGTTTTGCTAATAAAGCATTTCAAGTTTGATATTTGGGTATCACGACTATCATTTTGCAGTCCTTTGTGGATTGACCTCTACCTGTTTTTGAAGACATTTTTTCAAATTTTTTATGTCGCGCCTTGAATCAGTACAAATGTCATAAGAGAACGTAATGTATTGTCAATATCATTAAAAATTCTTTGAAATATAAAACAGATATAACCAATAAATTCCTTGGTCTCTGTGATATCCTGGAAAAGATGAAACTGAAAAGACCAAGGAACAGTCAAAAAAAATAAAATTAATTCACCAACCCAATCATGAAAGTTTCAAGGACCTTTCAATTTATTATTTTTAGTGTATCCAATAAATTTTTTTTGTTTGTTTATTTGTTTGCTGTTTACTTTTTGGGTTAGTTTAATTGAATAGATTCTGATATGTTTGGCACTGTCAATTTTAAGTGCTGTTTAGAGAAGGCGTTTCTGAAAATGAGCTAATTTATTTTTGAATAAGCACTCAACAGGATTTTTACCCATTCATACATTTTCTTTTCACCTATCTTATTAAAATTAGAACTTTTCTTTTTGGACCTTGAGGGTGTTGTTCATGAGCAGAATTCCACTTCCAGGTCTCTTCTGCAACTTCAGTTAATTTTAACCTTCTATTTAATCATTTGTCTGTTTCAAACTAATTTGGAGGAGTTGCAGTCTGGTTGTTCACATAAATTTTTATAAAAAAAAATCTTAAAGATTAAGTATTTCAAAACAACAGACTCTACAAGGTAGCACTCCCTACTGTAAGTTGCCAGCACTGTTGTAGGACAGGCAGAACAGCATTAGTGTGCTTCCTTGGTCCAATGTGTCTGCTGTTTCACAAATTTCAAATACTGAGAGACAACTCTACAGCAATGCTGAGCCCTCCCTCGCTTCCAAACTCACACACATACACACACACACACACACATACACACAGAGTAAAACTCCAGCAATGATTATGATAAATGAACCCTGAGCTGGAAAACTGTAGCCAGTGAGTTAGTGCTGGCCCTGAAGAGAGATTGAACCACTCCACTACAATAAGAAAAGGGAATCCGCCAGGCTGCGCTGATTATAAAACGCTCACATTTCATTACCACTGACAGGGACGGTGCAAGCAGGTGATGGATGGCTCTGTTGGGGAATTGGGTTTGCACGGGTGGTAGGGAGGGGGGGAGGTGAATGTCATGAATGTGTGTGCGCGCATGTGTGCGTGTCTCTCTCTCCTTGAATGAAGAATGCTCAAGCCCACTGATAACTCTAATCAGCTAATCAATCAATGGCTTTTTGCAAGAAGGTAGGGCACAGAATGCCTTTGTGTGTACAATGTCAGTGTACCCTTGATGAGCTGGCAGATCTAAGGAAGCATCAGTAGGGTCAGCTCTCTTTATCAGGCTTTGGTCCCAGTATATTTGAGCAGACAGCCATTTCTACACTTTTTAGTCCAGCTTGTGCTTTGTGTCTGTGTTGGCAAGCTAACCATTACATAAGTGAGCTACCAAGAAGTGAGACTTTAAATCAGATATGGAGTGGCACTTTTCAGGATGGGCACAGCTAGACATCACCAGGCTGAAAGCACTCAAAACCTTGCTCACCTTTGTCTTAGGTGACAGCTAAGCACTACCTTTCCTAGACTACACTTCTAGGTTTAGAATGAAAGACAACCCTAATTCAAATGTTTTAACCCTAAACATTCTCCTATAGTAGCCTGCAGAACAAATGACTGAAAATCAGAAATTCAGACAGTTTGTGCAATAAAGAGTTAATATAACATTGCAGAGCAGCAGAATGAATGAGAGAAGACAATATTTTTAGAGTAAAATGAAAAGTCAGCAAGACGTCTGCAATGACAAGCAAGTTTATTTTACTAGCATCTTTCCTAAGTCCCTAACCTGATGGTTATTATATAGTTTTCTTTTAAACACAACCCTATTAGGATATTAAAAAACATTGAGAATAGTCATACAAGATGTCAAATGGGGATTGAACCAGCAACCTTGTTTACATTGGAGGTTATGGGGACCCAAAAATTCTGTTTTATTAAAAAAAATGTATATATATTTTAAAATTTACACCAATTCCCTTTTATTTGCCTTCAAAATACACAACTGCCAGCTTTTCTCCCATTCCTGATAACGTTTCCTGTACTCATCTTCTTTCACCATTTCTAGGACCTTTGTTGATTTTTCCAGTATTTCCAATATCGTAGCAAATCTTCTTCCGTTTTATTTCCGTTTTAATTTTGGGAATCAAAAGAAGTCACAGAGAGTGATATCTGATGAATATGGGGGTGCAAAGTAACCACCACGTTGCTTTTGATTAAAAGTGTACACCACTGCTCTTGACGTTTTTTTTTACTGAGGTTTCTAATAGATGCCTCAGCAGTTAAGTGTAATTTCATCGTGGGTGGCTGGATGGTCTCATGGCCTTGTAACCCCTGCAGATTTTGTTTTTTTTTTTCTTTTCTCTAGCCCTCTGGAGTTTTTTTTTGTCATTGATGGCCATCGGACCTTACTTTGTTCTTTGTTAATTAGTGTTGTCTAATTTTTATATTTCTCTTTCTTTATCTTGTAAAGCACTTTGAGCTACATCATTTGTATGAAAACGTGCTATATGAATTAATGTTGGTGTTGTTGATTAACAGTTTGTTCACAGGGAACCAACCTTTTAACAACAAGTTTCTCAATGTCGAAAACATGATCGTCATTGTCTCTTGAAAATCTGCCCTGGTGGCTCAGAGAAAAAAAAAATTACCAAAATCAGCAGTGTGATTGTAGAATACATGTCAGAAGTGCACAGTCATTTAACTCCGCATGATGCTACTTGGCAGACCAATTAACCACTCTTGTAGGCACACGATACCAAGTGGCATACTCAATAACTACAGCCTACTCCTGTACTTTTGACCAACTCCAGGAATATTTCAGTCTCAATATAACAAGCCAGTTGTGATCAGTAGTCCTAAAATGTGAACTTTCCCACAGCTTTTCTGGTGATAGCACTTGATATGACATTGCAGAAACTTTTTTTGGGATCGCTGCTCAAAATTTTAAAAAAGACACATCCAAACTATAAGTTGTAGCATATTTTTTGCCTTCCACAATCTATAAAATATCACTTCAAAATGACAGAATGTATCAAACATCCTTCCACTCCTCTGTCCATTTTCTGGCAGTGGTGAGCTGAAACCTGTTCTGCAAAGGCATTGTGTCTTAATGAGTGTCTTAGTCCATTGCAGGCAGTGAGCCAGTTTAGAATCACAACTCAACTTAATATGCACCACTTTCTGATTAAAGATAAATAATCCGTGAAGATTATATTATATAGTTTTCTTTTACACACAACCCTGATAGGATATTAAATGTGACTTGGGAATAGTCATGCAAGATGTCAGAGGTGGGGATGAGTGTGGTACTAAATTGCAGGCATACATACTCTCACAGTGAGCCAGTTCAAAATCACAGTTCAAAATCACAATTAAACAATTCTGATTAAAACTGAGCAATCCATCAGCCACAAAGTGACTAAGTTGATATTGCAACTCAAGTTCAGTGAATGATAATAAAATAAAATATATTGTTAACCACTGTGGCACTAAATATTAAAAATATGCATCATCTAACTCAGTTCAGGGGAATCTTTTTAGGGATGTGAGGATTGGAACATACCATAGCAACTTTGGTACTTGTCCACTGGATGGCATATTCACACACTGGGGGTCAGCTTAGAGTCATCCGTCAACCTAACTAGCATGCCTTTGGAATGAGAAATAAAACTAAAACCCATAGAGACACAGAGAGCAATATGTGAACTCCACACAAACAATGACTAGGCTGGGATTTAAACCCAGAATACTGGGCTTTAACCGCTGCAGCAGCTTACTGCCTGCAAAGCAAGAAAGGAATATATAATAAAATCCAAGTTAACAATGTATTACGATGAGAGATAGGCCATGTAACAATTAACAGAAGATTTATTGATTAAAAGTTAGAACTGAATGTAGAATAATGAAAAAAAGCAACTAAAAAAATTAAGAATAATGACTTACTTCAATGAACTGTGGATGGACTTTTTAGATGGACTTATTGGCGAACATCAAGTTACATGAGTCTTTGTTAAGAACTGAGCTGTGAGGCTGTATCAGTAATCACAATGTCACCATACTGACTTCTTTCAGTCTCATCATCAGAATATTAGTTTCAAAAGTTTAGGTTCTTTTAATTTATGGCAGTAGACACAGGCTGTTCCATTTATCCAGATCTCTACTGGAAATGATTAGGGATGTGCTGAAGCAACATCAACTGGCAATATAAATATGCACTCAATTCAAGATAAATGGAGGAATTGTTGGCTACAAGATGACTAAGACTGAACAGGATGTTTACTGAGCTGGGCAATGGTGTCTGAATGCTTCCAAAAGACTTTATGTTCTGTTCTCCTCAGTGGAGAATGTTCACCATGAGATTATGAAAGGGAGCAGACCGCATAGTATAGAAGTGACAGGTGATTTGAGGTGATGACATGTCTCTTGTATTTGAGCTGACCAGTAAAGCTGCAGAAGGCAGCCAAAGTTTTATTGGTTTGTTTCAGCTTCATTGTGTGCCCTACATTTCTTGCTCCCTCTCCTTTAAAGAATTTGGTGGTGCCACTGGGTAACCACATTAAAGGAATTTCTTTTAAATACATAAATAAGTGCGCATCCATTGAAAAAAGGCAACAAAGCAAACACTTGACTGTTCTGCTTTGGCCTTAATATGCCATTTTATTCTGTCCACAAGAATAGAATTCATTTTCCTCCTTCATATCCCACAAAATTCTTTAATGTTGGCAATATTCTTTTTAGGTCACTTAAAATCACTATTGAGCTCTTCCTTTATGCACTATTGATGAGGTCACCCTAAAACTTATTTGTCCTTCACTGTCCTTCATCAAGCATTTGACCTACAAGTAGTCTTCTGTCCCAATATTTTAAGTACACATTCATTTCTTTTTTGCTGAGCAATTGGAATTGGAGAAAATTTAAAGAGTTTAGTTTGTGTGACAAGAAATGAGTCATTCAAGTTCAGTGATGAAAGTAAGACAGCTGGGAAGATAACAGACATTGTCAGATGTACTGTAAAAAGGTCATCAAACAAAAGAATAAAATGGCTTTGTTATGTGAAATTAATGGCAAAAAAATCAAAACGAGAGTGCAGCCTCAGACTAGGTTCAAGTTGCATCCTGGTAATGGCCTCTCAGTTTGTAGGGTCTGTGTAAGCTTTTATCTGGGTAGTCTGGTTGTATTCCTCCATCCCCAAAGATTCATGGGTTATGTTTATTGGCACCTCCAGTTTGACCATGTAACAGTAAATTCATTCAGGGTTGGTGCGCAATGCTGCAGAATGGGCAAAAAGTCATAAACACTAACGTCAACGATATTGACAAAATGCTAATAGATAAATGCAGCATTGTTCATAATGGCATTCAGTTTTGTTCTAACTTTCTCGTTTGCTATAACCTCTGGGGTCCAGAGTGTATCCTATACTGATTCTGCACTTTAAATTAGTTTGTTGATTTTGTGGGCCTCTCTTGAAGTGATGTTACCAGCCCAGCACACTACATTGTAAAAAAATCACACTGGATATTACAGAGTTGTGAAGGATTTCACTTTCCACATTAAAGGAATGCAGTCTCCTAAGGAAAAAGAGCCTGCTCTGCCTTTTCTTATATAATTAAGGGTGAACTTGAGAAAAACACATGAAAATGATAGAATAAAAGAATAACTGAGCCCAGGGATGAGTTCAGCACTATTTTTGTTGGACAATTCTTTGAGGCAGTAAATCAATAAATCAAATGTCAAAATGTATGTTATTTATGCTCAAATGTTTTGGGACACACAAAGGATCATGGTGAGCAATGAATGCCTTTTAAAACACAAAAACTGCCTTGCAACTTATTTCAATAGACACTGCCATAGAGCTGAATTTTTAATTTTGCTTTGAAAATTTGAAGAAAATGCTGTCATTTGATTATCAGTTTATATTTGATCCCAAACTTAGGTGAGACTAAAACCAATCACTGCCTTTATTGATTTGTTAGTGTCATATTCCCAAGCAATAGTATGTAGTGTATATATATATATATATATATATAGCGTAATAATAATAATAGTATATATTCATTTACAATTAGTTACTTACCATTTATCTGTGTTCAAAAGTATGTCAATTCTAGCCAGCTGACCAGCTTAGACTGTGTAGCCATGTAGTGTCTAGCCACTTAATGAAAAACATGGAGCTACTGGCCATAAAATATGTATACAGTCAACCCTCGTTTATCGCGGTTAATCCATTCCAGACTCTGCCGCGATAAATGAATTTCTGCGAAGTAGGATTCTTTATATATAAATCGAATATTTTCGCAGTTAGAGCATAGAAAACCTGTTTACAACCTTCTAAATACATTTTCTAACATCATTAGAGCCCTCTAGACATGAAATAACACCCTTTAGTCAAAAGTTTAAACTGTGCTCCATGACAAGACAGAAATGAAAGTTCCATCTCACAATTAAAAGAATGCAAACATATCTTCAAAGGAATGTGCGTCAGGAGCAGAGAATGTCAGAGAGAGGGAGAAAAGTAAACGATCAAAAATCAATAAGGCTGTTTGTGCTTTTAAGTATGCGAGGTACTGCCGAACAAAGCAGCTGCAAGGAAGGCAGCAATGTGAAGGTTATCTTTCAGCATTTTTTAGAGGAGCATCCATATCCTGTAGGCCAGTTTGCGAACAGCCCCTCTGCTCACACCCCCTCTGTCAGGAGCAGAGAATGTCAGAGAGAGAGAGAGAGAGAGAGAGACAAGCAAACAATCAAAAACCAATACGTGCTGTTTGGGCTTTCAAGTATGCGAAGCACCGCACGGGAAGCATATCGTACATCATTGAGGAGTTTTATTTATATAATATGCAGGGACTATTATTCCCATCAGTCAGCAGGAATGTAGTTATACTGCCGGCTAGACAGCACAAAGTTTTGAATGAGCCACAGCAGGATCTCATCTAAGACAACAGGTTCAGTGGTTTCTTCTCAGATAATTTGGATAACAATTTCATTGTCTTACTGGAAAATTAGATAAATCTCACGCAGGTAGTAAAAAATCAAATAGTGAGTTACTAGCTGTGTGGAGTTTGCACCTTCCTTCTATTTCTACACAAAGTTTTCACTGGATATGCTGTTTTTGCCCCTACACCTCTTAATCAGGGTTAGATTAAGTGGTTTGGCACAGAATAACAGAGTTTGAGTGCTAGATTGTGCCCTGCATTCTATCCAGTGTTGGTTCCTGTCTTGCATGCATAGCTGCCAGGCTAGGCTCTGGCCTCCCTTGAGTCCAAATGAGACTAACTGTGTTCAGAAAATGAATAAGGAAATGCATTTTAGTGTGTTAAAACTCCTATCTAATGCCTGCTTTCAACCTTATTAGTACGATCAAGGCTTAAAAGCCTCTTTTCTTGCCATAGTCGGGTTGGCTATATGGATGTTTCATTAATCAACAGACTCGTTTACATGTGTTTAGCTCCTGCCTATTATTTAAATTGCTCTGCCTCACACAATGACTCCACCTCTGGTTCATGCAAGTCTAATTAGGCAAACCGGGAAGAGACGCCCTTGACAGTCTTGGACACGCTCACATGGAACAACAAGCCACAGGATCACACTTAGCATGACTTTTTGAAAGCTGTTACAAATCCAGGACACTCTTGCATTACGTAGTTTGTGGCCTGTGGAGGTGAGAGGAGCAACTCTGTGATATAATGGAAAAGAAGAAGAGGAGGAGGAGACTAGCAACACTCTAATAAGTATACTACTGTACCATACATTAAAATGAAAGCAAAAATGTGGACTACATCTGAGATATTAAAAATATTCTGGTTAAATCCTCACACCATTTATGTATATAGTGTATATGGTGGGGGGAACACCACTGTATGTTTAATGACCCAAACTAGATGTGTCAAATCACTACAAAAAATCCTTCCATCCATCTGTCCCTCCACCTCTGATCACACCTGCTTAATGCAGTGCAGAGGGACTACAGCTTATTCCCGACAGTACTGGGCACATGAACCCCCAAAATAAGGACTTCATTATAAAACAAAAAAGGAAAGGATGATTACAGGAGTTAAAATAAATAATAAATGCCAAAAACCCTGGGTGTCTTTCTGACCATATTTTCCTGGCCAGTTTAAGGTGATCATTCCAGAAGTACAATTGGTAAATGTGAAAAAAAATTGTTAAGGGGAGCCTTAAGGATGCAAAAGGACCATTCAAAAAGGATCAAGAATTGAAAATGATAGAAGAAACCAAAAATGTAAAGTAGCAAATAAATGGCAGGGAATTGATGCTGAAAAATAAAGTAGAAAATCAAAGAAATAACTTTTGAAAAAGGCAGGTTTGTCCTAAAAAGAACTGTCATCAAAAAGTAATTGGGTAGAGCCTAGAGGTTTTGAGCAAAGGCAAGCTGAGTTCATATCCAGGACGTCAAAAATTAACCTTGACTTCAAATCTAAGACAGAAACAAAAACCAAAAGCCATTAAAATGTGTAAAAGCTCAATACCAGATTGATACAAAAGACAAAATCTGCAAAAGAAAAATGTGAAGTTAAGAAAAGCAAAAAAGCTGAACACAGAATAAGCAGTGCTGTCATGCTTTATACCAAAGAGGAAATGACATCAGAAGACATGCACCACATGACCAACATCAGCCATGGCAATAGTAAACAATAAGGTTGCACCCTTGAACATGGCATCACGTGATATTAAAATCAATAATATAAAAAACACTTAACTGGGAAAGACAAATGATGTAAATAACTTAACTAAATCAGTGGATGTAATAATTATTAAGGATAAGATTGAGCAGCACATGTCAAGAATAGGAGTTTTAGCAAATGAAGGTTGTGCATCACTGATATTCTGGAATTCTATGAGGAAGAAACAAAAGCATATGATAAGACAGGTGCATGTTATATTATTGTCTTGATTTTAAGAAGGCTTTTGATAATGTACCACATGAAAGATTAGTGATCCAACTAAAGGAAATGGGAATTTCAGAATTCATAAATGGACTCAAACGCTAAAAGCTTATTGCTTTTTTAGAATTAGGTGATGTTAACAGTGGTATCCCTCAGAGATCAGTGCTAGGGCTGTTCTTTTTAGTGTACATAAATGATCTGGGAAAAAAAATCCACATTAATAAAAGGATGCATGTCAGCAACAGAATGGACACACAGGTATATACTATGTCTCTGTCATTCCAACAGATGATGCATCACAAACATTTGTAGTAATTAAATGCATTGCACTCATCATTCCAAAGAATAGTGCATCACAAACATTAACACTTCTTTTATGAATACCATATAATTCACATACCAAATGGCATATAATAGATACACATGCATTGCATTTGTCATTCCAGCAGAAATTTGTAGTAATTCATTTTATCAATACAAACGTTTGTGATGTGCCATCTATTGGAATGATGTTTCCTTAAGAGGCATTAGCTCTCCGGAAATGTGTTCTTTTGAAATTGTGGCACATTAAGTAACTAAACAATATAGTAATATGACAGAAAAGGCGATATCCCTCCCATCGTGATTACGGCGGTACAAGAATCACATGAGAAAAATATACTTTAGCTTACATTTACTGATGATTGACGCGGTTACAGACAGGAAGCATATGACAAAGACTTTATCCAGGTGGGAATCTGGATCAACACAGTCTGCCTTTTTCCGTCCCCACGCTGGGAGGGTTTTCGGACATTGCCGACACATGCTTCAAAGGGTCTGGCTGTTGTCCAAGCCTTTAAATAATGTCTGCTTCACTTGCTGGTCTTCTGTGGTTTCCACACAAGGGCAGGAAAGACGTAACCCCACCTCCAACAAGAATAGGACCATGCTCACACTGCAGTTCTTATTCTCCCAACAAGGAAAGAAGAGGACAGAAATACACTATTCTGTGTTTAGGCTGACTATACAACCCTCTAGTTGTCTTTGGCTATCTAGTCTATGCTTGGCTAGCAATTCTAAATGCTGAGCCCCTGTGTGCCAAACTTAGCATGCACATGTGAATGAAACTCATAACAGTATTGTCCAGATATAGTGACATAAATATTAAAGAAAAATATATTATAACAAATGACAAATCGAATGCAATTTAGTATGACAAGCATTACAAAATACAATCCAAAAGATGGTGAACTACAAACATTAAGGTATGTGGTCTTCATTGAGTGCTTAGATTTCAACCCGTCCTTGGCAGGTAACACAGCTGGTATAATCAACAAGCTGGTTAAGTTTGCAGATGATATGAAACTACGTGGAAGGGCAGATATTGTAGAATCAACAAAATTGTTACAGAGAGGCTTAATTTGTGGAAGACTAAATTCAATGTAAACAACTTTAAAGTATTACACATAGGAAGTAAAAATATTAGAATTGAATGCACAACAGAAGGTCTGAAACTTCAAATAATACCTTATGAGAAGGACCTGAGAATCACAGATTACTCGCCACAATTAAGACAGTAGAAAAGCAATCAAGAGGTATGAGCTTTGAGGAGAGATGGAAGGAGGTAAACAGTTTCTGAGATTAAGAGGTGACATGACCGAAGTGTTTAAAATTGTGATAGGAGTTAATGGATCTTACCTGTTAATTTAAATTTCATTTTTAATAAAAACATATGGACATGGTGGAAACTTGTTAAGGGAAGATTTTTCACAAGTGTTAGAAAGTTTTTTTTTCACACAAAGAACTATAGACACACCAAAAAAAATACCAAGTAGTATTTTGGACAGCAGGGTTTTTGGGACCTTCATATCTCAACTTTTTTCTAATGACCTATACAATTCTAACACAAATGATCAGGGGAATCATGATGCAGACCAAAACCTTGGTTAAAAATAAACTTAAAATTAGACTACCCAAAGTTCATATAAGTTTATAGCAAAAGACAAACCGTGTGGTATGAGAAACAAAGCTTAGATTCAAATAACTAAATAGTATTTTCCAACTAAACAGATAAGCTTTGAATTTTTATGCCCACATGACACCACATCAGGGCTGTCTTAACAGCATTATAGGTCTCTGGACAAAGCAGTGCACTGAGACTCCTACCTATTCAACCACTCAGCAAGTCACAACATACATAAATTAGCATGGGGGTCCCTATTCTCGTGGAGCCCCCGGGCAGCTACCCAGCATGTGCATGTGTTAAGACGGCCCTTCACCACATAAACATAACCACAAAACATAAACAATGTTGCTCTATGGAAACTGAATGCAAAATGACTTAGCCCACTAGGAAAACATGGTGTAAAAAGAACTGAGACAAGATAAGATGAAGAGTTGCGTCTCACAGAAATGGCCATTTAATAGCAACAATGCTACATAGTGTTAAATACAAAGAAAAATGTGTGGAAACGAAAAAGTTGATCCATGATCTTCAGAATGAGGGCTTCTGCTGGCTAGTGTGGCTCCAGCAAATGCGGTTCAATAATGAACACCGACTTTCACGTGCTTTGTTTTTTATACAGGGAAGGAATCAGAAGATGTGGGATGTCCAAGATTATGTCACTGCTCTTCTATGGGCTTCTCATGGCTGGCAAAGACAGAGAGGTTAGTCAACAGATGTCAGCTTCTGCTTAGAGCCTCCAAATTCCTCAGTAAAGTCTATACATGACAATAGAAACTTTCCCAGGTCCTGAGAGCAAGGAGATCAAATGGACTTCCAAAGTCAGTTCTAATTGTTCTTCATCACACCCATTTTGGCTATGAAATGTTAAGCTAAAATATATATATATTTACTGGCATATTTATTAACTTAATTGTCTCTTTACTATGAAAGACTAAACAAAGTCCATTCCCAGTCCATCTTTTGAATGAAGCCAGGTGGGCTCACATTCTTCTTGTTATAGGGTCTAGTTAATAGTTTTTATGTACTTACTATGACTTCCTAATGCTGTCTTTCAGCTTGGCAAGACCAGAATTGGTGCCAGGGAAGTAATAACTCTATGTACTGTACTTTGTGCTGTTGATTCCAGAAAATTTCCTGATGGATCAAGGCAGGCACAGGAGGTTGGCTACATTGACTTAAGCCTCTGCTCCATTCCCTTCCTTGGTCCAAGTGCTCTTTTTCTTCTGTTAAGACCTAACTGAACTCTTCCAAGCACAAGAGCACACCTCTGTTTCATGGTAAGAAACAGAGAAAAAAAAACAATAAGCAACATGTTGCTACAACTAAGTAGGCTATTTAGAACTATTCCATATAAAAATAAAGTAATGACTATGATAATTATTCCTATTAATTCCTCAATAATAGTAATAATAATAATAATAATAATAAAATTGTTGTGTGCTGGTTTGTATGCTGTGGATGGGAGATGTAGAGTCTGCACTGTGCAAGTGTATTGTAGCCAAGCAAAGCATCTTAAAGCTCAGGTGCCAGTGAGAATGTTCCTTGGTGTCTGCATGAATATTTTCTCACTTTGGCAGGAAAAGAAAGGGACAGATTTTGGAGATTCCATTCAAGCTCAGTTGGGCCGGGTGTACTGACAGAGCTGAGAGGATTTCATTCTGCATCCACCTTCCTAAAGAATGAAGAGTATGATGCTAATTTATTGTTTTTAACATCTTTTAAGTTGCTGAAAACGAATGCCTCACCGCCTGTATCAAGAACAACTGCTATTTATTTTCCAACTCAATTTCTTTACGTCCAAATTTAGAAATCTTCATGGACATGAGAACAACTCTCTGATTTACTGATTCTGCCCGTAGAGAAGGACATCACCATTAACAAAGATGAAGTCATTGCAATCTATCATAACACTGCATCAAAAAGGAAAATGTAGCCATAAAACTCAATCATTGACAACACTAACAAAGCAAAAGAATATTATAATTATTGTTTTGTTGTTTTTCTGACTGAGAGATCTTAATTCACATAGTACACTGTATATAAAGTCATTTTACATTGTACTTTGGGAATCTGGGTCATAAAAAAAAGTACTTTACCTTGCAGAAAAGTCAAATGCACAAAATAATGGTAACATATGGTACCAAATGAGTGATATCCTAAATATTTGACCCACAATAACAATTTTATGAAGGAAAAATGATGCGTTATGACAAGACCGCGTTAGTTAAGGTTCATTCAGTATGAAATGTAACTAGATGGGAATTCTTTTATTTGTTCTTTCATCTTATTAAGTTGTGTTATATTAGGAAAATGAAGTATGAGGGTAAATCAAAAATTAAAGGCAATTTGAAAATTATGAGGTAACCACATCAGATATAAGCTGACACAATACAACATTTCTCAGTTTCATTTGTGAAGTTTGAACATGCACAGTGTAGCACTCTGCTGTATGTGTAGTTGATGCCAAGGTCAAATGATCATTGTGACACTGCTCTGTGGAATTGCACCATTGTTGAACAATGTGCCATAATGAGATTTCTTTGAGCAGAGGAAATGAAACCTGCTGAAATTCACCAAGGGATTGTTGTCTTGTGAATCAGTAAGCTGTTTAGGTACCCAACTTGCGAAAATTTTATGCTTCTACAAGTCACCATATACTATGGCATGATCCATAGCTGATATCCAAATGTGCAGTGACAATATAATCCGTTGGTCTTCTCTGATGAAGGCATTCACCATGTCAACGTGAGCTTGTGTGCGCGGTGTTGATGGTTGACCAGATTGAGCTTCGTCGGTTACACTTGTTCTTCCCACTTTACACCTCTCTACCCTTTCATAAACTTTTCATTGAGTTATACTACTTTCACTTTCATACTTAGCCAACATTCTTCAGTGAATTTCAGTAGGTTTCACTCCCACTACCCAGTGAAATCTGATTATGGCACATTCTTCAACAATGGTGCAATCCCACACTGAAGTGTCCACATTTGTTTGAACCTTGTCTTCACCTCGACTAACGGCAGAGGCTGCACTGTGAATGTCTGAACTACCCGTAATCCATCATGAATGTGTTCTATTATGTTAGATTCTATGCTTTGCAGCTTACTGCATAGTTTTCAAATTGCCTTTACTTTTTGATTTATCATCAAGTATGTGTAATAAAATTTGTGAATTTCCCCTTGGGATTAATAAAGTATCTATCTAATAAAGAGAGTGTAGAGTCTTTTATGATAATCTAACATGATCAGCAATCATGGACAAACATTTTTGTCAAGCTTGTGAATACAATAATGTCTCTTACATCCACACTTCATAAGTAATCCTGTCCCGTATAGTGCCCCTTTTCCCCTTTTGAGCCACTGCCTACCAAGAGGTCTGTGCATGTTACTGCTTACCCATTAGGCATTAATAGCTTACCATGTTTTAACAACACTTTCTGTTTATCCATGTAGCCATTAAAGATCTTCTTCAATCCATTCCAGGCTTCCTGAGTTGGGACCTCTCCTATCAGCATCAGGTGCAAAACATGAGCCAGTCATTCCATTGCAGACTAACAGATTAGATTCTCTCATTTGGTAGGATCTCTGTTGGTATTCTTGCAGTCTCTTGTGCCATTTTTGGTCATTGTACACTAGTATCCCTATATACGGAGTGGTGACTCTGAGGCTAGGGAATCTGTGTCGGTAATCAGAAGGTTTGAATTCCATAAATGCCAGAAGTGACTCTACTCTTTTGGGCCCTTGAGTCCGTAACCTGCAATTGCTCCATCCTGGGTAGGACGTTAATCTGCATCCACCCCTGCAAGCAGGTCCTCCATCTTGCAAGGAATGAATGGGGGTTGGTACAATACAGTACAATACAATTTATTTTTTGTATACCCCAAAATCACAATGGGCTTTAACAGGCCCTGCCTCTTGACAGCCCCACAGCCTTGACTCTCTAAGAAGACAAGAAAAAACTCCCAAAAAAAACCCTTGTAGGGAAATAATGGAAAAAACCTTGGGAAAGGCAGTTCAAAGAGAGACCCCTTTCCAGGTAGGTTGGGTGTGCAGTGGGTTTCAAAAAGAAGGGGGACAATACAATACAGTACAATACACAGAACAGAACAAATCCTCAATACAATATAAAAATAAAAATGTTAGAAGTACGGAGTAGAATTTAACAGTAGATGATATAACATAATATGATTTGGATTTGTTGAGAGTCCAGGAGACCTCATTCATCAAGCTGCCTCCCCCATTTGGCCATTCCACAGCTGAAATAGCTCTAATCCGATGAAAGGACCCCTCTTTCCCACGATTCCTGCGATCCTCCATCAGGGATGACTTAACCTTAGGCAGGCAAAAAAACTTGGCAGGTGGGCCGTGGCACCAAGTGCCACATTTGAGTACCGAGAAGAGAAACAGAATAGGTGAGGGTTAGTAACAAATTATAACTACCATGTTACTTATGTTTTAGTGCTAATGACTAACAACAGAGATTCTGTCTGTACAGTTAATCAGCAGCTCTAGTCAGGATATGCTAAACTGAAGTAGTGAGTCTTCAGCCAGGATTTAAAAGCTGAGACCGAAGGGGCATCTCTTATAGAAGCAGGAAGACCATTCCACAGTTTAGGGGCCCTGTAACTAAAAGCTTGACCTCCCACTGTTATTTTATTAATCCTTGGAATCATAAGCAGACCGGCATCTTGAGATCTTAATGTGCGCTCTGGTTTGTAAGTCATGATAAGTTCAGACAAGTAAGCCGGACCTTGGCCATTTAATGCTTTATATGTTAAAAAGATAATTTTGAAATCTGCCCTAAACTTAACCAGGAGCCAGTGACAGGATTAGCACTCCAGCCACTGTAAAAAAAAAACTCACACTGTTCCAGTGTGGTGCTGAAGTGTCACCCATTGCATGGCTGCACTTGGGTCCTAATCCAGGTGGGTGTGGCAACACGCTGTAAAATCAGCACATGCTCCCAACTTCTCCCTCCCTATACACAAGCATACTGGACATACACTATATGAACCTGCATAAACATAAAGCATCAGAAACATCTTTTAAAAACATTTCAAACGATCAACCTCACATTTCAGAATTAGCCCTCCTAAACTCCAAGCTCATAATTTTTGGACAGTTCAAATGAAGAAGGCAATGGGGAAGATCAATAATGAATGTTGACTTTTCACAATTTCATATAATTTGAAAAGAACTTGAGGTCAGACTAAAGCGCCCAGGATTTTTGTTTTTTTGGTGTCCTCCATCTGTGCTTCTTTAAAAGAACAGAGAAAATCTGAGCTCCTGAAATGCTATCAGAGCCCCTGGAAAAGGCTTTGTCAAACTAATGCCTGCTAAATGGCACGTTGTCATCTTTACATGGGCATTTACTTTAATTACAGATTTACTTAATAAAGCTAATTGTGCATTAGGTATTCCCAATATCCTGCAGGCCTGTGAATCTGCGAAGCTTGTCAATGCTCTCTTCATCAAGCGCATTAAAAGCAAATTACTTTCGATGAAACTTAGAGGCTGTTTTCCTTCCCTTCATAATGCTAATTCTAACCTTCTGTTGCAAATTCAAATCTTTATTTGTTGTTGACATTTTTTTTTTTTCCGGGGTAGCCTGTCTGCCAGAAAAATTGATTATGGTGTAAGGTAGTTAAACATGTCCAGTGTAATTAACAAAGATAATTAGCAAAGCCAAGCATTCTGGCTCTGCCGTGTGTTTGCTGTTTGTGGAGTGAGGTGCAGGCTGGCAGTCTAGTGACAGTCCCTCTGAAGCCATCCTCCCCCATCCCCCATGGGAGGATTCAAGTTGCCGGCGCTAAAACGTGGGAAGAGAACTTGATTTTTTTTCTTTCTGCAGAAATAGTAACGCTAAATTTTACATGAGCTTTTAATGAGCGTGTGTCTTCTTCAAAGTATTTAATTAAGTTTGGATAAATTGTACCGAATGATTCTTTCTGGAGGAAGAATTGATTTAGCATTCGACAATGAGCTTTATGGATGATACCTGATGATAGGTCATTTGTTCCTGCTTATTTGAAAAGTCCATCTCCAATTTTCATTTTGTAATAAGATGATGTTAGACAGACACAGAGCCGGAGATTTGAAGGACAGCACTGAGTAGCAGATATGACAGCACAAATTAATTTCACAAACCTGAGAACGAATATTTGAAGGCGACGCATCTTTTTGCTTCTCATTAAATATGTAGTCTGCTCGGAAATGTCTTGACAGCAGCAGCTGATGACACATGACCCTTTCTCTCCTTCCAACCCATTCCAATGATGTACAGCAGACTGAGGTTTGTGCTTTTACTCTTGGACCTTACAGTCAGAGGCCTTGGTACTTTTATTGGGCAGCTCTACTAACCAATCAGTGGCCAGTATTCAACAGATAGCCAACAACCTTTAATTGGGGAAGGTTTATTGGGTCACTTATTTACTTTATTGTGTTGGTTAATTATATGTGCCTGCATGGGTTTCCACTGGGTACTCCGATTTCTTCCCACAGACCAAAGACATGCAGGTTAGGTAGATTGCCATTGTTAAATTGCCCCTGTGTGTGTGTGTGTTCACCCTATGATGGACTAAAGCCCTGTTAGGAGATGTACCTCCCTAGCACCTGATGATAGCTGGAATAGGCTACATGTGCTCTGTAACTCTACTCTGGATCAGTAGGTTAAAAAGATGGATGGATGTATATATGATTAATTATGTGAGCTTAATCAATGGGCAGCCATTAAGTGGTTTCCCAAGGCACTTGGCATCATGACTACACTAGGTACTCATCTAAATGATACCTTTTAGCTTGCAGACTTTGACAGTTGGCCTTTTCTTCTAATGGTCTACATTGTAGGTAGTTTTTCATTCTTTGCATACCAAATATTATAGCTGTTTGCAGTTCCAGAAATTAAAATTCTCAATGTCGCCTTTTGCACTGTACTTCCACATCAAACAAAGCTTTAATAGCAAAGGACAAGGGTTGGTACTTGAAAGATTCATCTCTCCATTGTTATTTCTGAACCTGATTAATGCAGATCTACCAGTCTATCCTAGAAGCAATGTTAACAAAACAGGAACCAGTCTTGGAAAAGGTGGCATTCCATCACAAAGTAAACTCATGCACACAACCGCACTCATTCATGCAGGCCAATTTAGAGTCAGCAGTTAGTCTAGTCTGTGATATATGGGAGGAAAACCAGAATACTTGGAGAAAAACTCACATAGACTTCGAGAGAAGCACAATCTCTACATTGAAAGTGACCAGAACAAGACTCAAACTCAATACTCTGGATCTGTGAGGAGTTGGCCATTTTGTCACTGGATCAGTCAACAGCAGTGAGTTTAAAATATACAGACCAAACCCAAAAATTAACCCTCTAAGACTTTACAGGCCTACATCTTGTGAAAACTCCTGAGCTTGTGTACCATACAAACTTCTATGTGCATTATATATTTATGGTAAATATTTGTGTTTTCCTTGTTGCATTTACACTTTTTCTGATGGTTAAAGAAGTTCATCCATATACTGATCCAATTTATCCACCAGTCCATGTTTAGCATCCACTCATTAAGTGAAGGATTATGAGGAAGTAGAATCTTATGCTGGTAGTATCAAGCCCAGGACAACTTATGCAGTAAAAAATACAATATATGCAGAACATTTCTAAATTTCTCAATCAGTCTCATAAGATGACTAGATCAAAGACAAGAGTAAGCAAAAAGGAGAAGAAATTGTCATAAATCACATTTTCCAAGGGTGTATCATATAAACAGGTCTGACTCCAGTCTTCTATCCAGTGAAGCCAGAATACATCCCAGTCTCTTGGGTCACTAATTTGGCTTCAGCAACTTTGAAAATAATTAGATGTTTAAATAATTTGTAACATGTTTTAATGCAGTGTCTTGTGTTTTGGTAACAGTCTGGTGAAACAATTGTCAATAGTGTGTTTAAGTCAGACAGACTAAGAGAAAACACTAAAGGTACTACACATTGCAATACTGTAACCAAGCTGGGTCCATCAGGCAATTGGTGTACAACCCTATGAGGATCCTCTTCAAATATATTGTCTTTTGAATGATTCATTCTAAATATTTCTTCAATATTTTATTTTTTTTATTCTTCTTATTTTTGTGTGTTGTTTTGGTATTGTTTTGATAATGTCATTCACTGATTTCACACCACAATGTTAAATTTATAGATGTTTTAAGTTATGAGACTCTAGTGTGTTGAGGCCATCTTAGTTAAATGTGGGGACTTGTGGTTACCTCTGATGTCTAATTTGTTTAAAAATAAAGGAGATACTGTAACCAAATGAACTGAAAAAGCATTTAGTTAGAAGTTTGATATTTGTACATTGATCCTTTGACTACGATTTCTGCTTTTCCCCATTATCAGAACGTTTGCAATTCAATTGACTTCTGAGTTCTTTCTTTGTGTTGTTTCATTTGAATATATGATTTGTACCTTATTAATTACTGTTTCGATACTTTATCTCTGGTATATTTACTTATTTATAAATATGTTTTTCATTTATATACAGTATATATTTTCATTTACACATTGGATTCAAAAATGTTGCAGGCTTATGCTAAAAATGTTTAAATTAAACATTCCCCAGATCAAGCAACACTCGTTACTCCAGAATGACCAAGTAAAAACAGGATTTGAGAAATTTTTGCAAACGTGTTAAACATTAAAGATTGAAATATCATATTGACACATATATTCAGACCCTTTGTTGAGACATTTGAAACTTAGTTTAGGTACATCCCATTTTATTGTTCATTGTTGAGATGTTCCTATGCCTTGTTTGGTGTTCGCCTGTAGTTAATACAATGAATGGACATGATTAGGAAAGGAACACACTTGTCCCACAGCTGACAATGAGTATCAGAGCAAAAATCAAGCCATGAGGTTGAAAGAATTGCCTGCAGAGCTTAGTGGCAGGATTGTGTCAAGGCACAGATCTGAGAGAGACGACAAAAAAATCATGCAACTCTGAAGATTCCCAAGAGCACAATTGTCTTATTAATTCTTAAATGGAAGACAGTTGGAACAACCATGACTCTTCTAAGAGCAGGCCACCAAGCCAAAATGAGCAGTCATTGGGGAAGACCATTACTAAGTGATGTGACTAAAAATTTAATGGTCATTCTGGCCAAGCCCCAGAGAACCTGTGTGGAGAGAGAAGAAACCATCACAGCAACACTCTACTGATCTGGCCTTTATACCAGAGTGACCAGACAGTAATCCTTTTCACAGTTAAAGACAAAGGGAAGCCAGCTTGGAGTTTGTGGAAAAAGGCACCTAAAGGAAAGTTCATATCTCCTGGTATCTACTCCATGCTGGGAGATACAATAAACCTTTTTGTGACAGCTTGTATGGAATGTGCCATCCTAGAGGAGCTAGACTACCTATGCAACCTGAATCAGCTGCAGGTACTGCCTGACAATGCCAGTAGGTGCCAGTATTAACAAGGACACTAGCGAAATGTAGAACTAGGGAAGTGTCAGTCAGGAAGTATAAGGGTTGAACAATTGTCTATGGTCACCACCTGTTGCTTCTCTAGTGTTCCCTTATGTGAATTTCCCCTTGGGATTAATAAAGTATCTATCTATCTATCTATATATATATATATATATATATATATATATATATATATATATATATATATATATATATATATATATATATATATATATATATATATATATATATATATATATATATATATATATATATATATATATATATATATATATATATATATATATATATATATATATATATATATTATAAAAGATAGCCCGGCTACAGACAGACACACAGCCCCGGAATGTCCAGAACATGCACTTTTATTTAATTAAACCATCCTGCACACAATACCATGCCCCAATATCCAACTCTACTTAATCCTTTTTTCTGCCACCTCCACTCCTCACACACAACCTCGTCTTCTGCCTCCCGACTCTGGCCCAGGAGTGGAGTGAGTTGGCCTCCTTTATAGTGCACCCGGAAGTGTTCCAGGTGCCCCTTCATTCCGGGTGTGGCGGAAGTGCTGCGTGTCCAGACTCTGGAGCTGTCCAGGTGGCCCCTGGCGGTGGCCACGGACCCGCACCGGGTTGAGCTTCTAAGCTCCAATTTCATGGCCCCAATGTAAACCAAGGGGGCTGCCATCTCGTGTCCCGGGGGAGGAATTCTTGGCAGTATGCCCATTCCCCCGGTCTTCTGCCAAAAAGGGCGTCCCGTCCGAGCAAGATCCCCGGCTGTCCATCACAATATATATATATATATATATATATATATATATATATATATTGTGGTGGATTGCCGGCATTTTACTCCGGCCCTCACCCCCAGGCCGCCGGGAGGAGCTCTCCCGAGAGCATATATGGGCCCCGAATTCCAGCAGGGCTGTGTATAAAAACTCCATAGTCCATGAGGCCCTGCTGGATACCTTGGGGGCCACTGGGAGTCGCTGTCGGGAAGCCAGTGGACTCATTTGTGCACCATGACCCGGAAGTTCATCACAGGAAGAGCGACGGGCTTCCGGGGTGAAGAAAAGTACTGTTTACTCTGACCCGGAAGGAATAAGGACTTGTGGAACTGTTGGGCAGAAACACTTCCGGGTCAGGAGGAATAAAAGGACTGTAGGAGCTCCCAGACGGCGAGCTGAGCTGGGTGGTAGGAGGGCAACGTGTCTGGGAGTGGAGGACTGTGATTATTATTGTTATTGTGATTTATGAATATAGTAGAGTGGAGGGTGCTTGCTGCACATTATTCTAATAAATATAAGTATTGTGGCAATTTTACCAGGTGTTTGGCGTGGTACCTGAGGGTTCAAGGGAGCACTACTGCCCCCTACTGTGACAATATATATATATATATATATACACACACCTGAAAAATCGATCATAAAATCAGACCTCGACTTACACGCCTGTTCCAAAATGCAATTTTTTTTTTTTTACATCTTCTTGCCTCCTCCAATCTCGCAGCAGTTTCTCAGACACATTGAACTTTGCTGCAGCAGCACAGTTACCAATTTCTTTTGCCACTTCGACGATTTCTAATATAAAACCATCTTTATATTTTCTTCTGATCGAATCGTAGATAAGGGATGCTCTAAAGGTATAGGAGGGTGTGAGATACAAATACACAAATCAGTGCAAATGTCACTTCAGAATAGTTTGGGTATTATAGTGTGGTCACGTAGGCACAATAGATAGAGAGAGAGGGGTTAGGAGCATGCGATGATATAGCGCATTGCTGCAGCGGTTAACTCTCTCAGGTGGGCGTTAGCATATCATAATTTTTTGGACCAATAGCATGAGTTTTCCGCATTCGACTTATATGACCAACATTATAAAATGGCAGAAATAATACAGTAAAATCAAGTCCCGGCTTATCCGTGCTTTCCATACGAGATCCCTATCTCCCCAGACACTGTTGTGTAGGTGTAAACGTGTTACATCAGATCATTTGCAACTGCTGTGCAAGAAACAATGGCTGCCCCATTGCCCCAGTGTGCAGTGATTTGTTATTTGTGGTCTGAGGGTGTGCCTGGTGCCAGTAGTTATCGAAGACTTTGTGCACAGTATGGAGAAAGCATTTAGCCGGAAAGAAGTGTGTATGAATGGATAGAAAAGTTCAAGGAAGATCGCACAAGTGTTAGCCATGAACAAGGAGCTGGATGACCATCCACATCCAATGAAATGATTCTGTTGAACAGACGAGTGACAGTAGATGATGTTGCAAATCGTTTGCAAATTAGCCATGACTCTGCCTATGCAGTAATCCACGATAGACTTTTGAAGAAGATAGGGTTTTGAAGAAGTCTTACAAGGACAAAGATTCATGTATGATGAATAGGTGAAGATTGCAGTGCATTCGTGGCTAGCTGCTCAGCCTAAAACATTTTTTAATGAAGGAATACGAAAGGTTGTTGACAAATGGACAAAGTGTATTGAAAAGCATGGAGATTATGTTGAAAAATTATGTAGCTGTCTTTTCTGAAAATTGATTAAAATAAATTCTACAGCTGAAGTACATCTAATTGACATCTAGTCAATCTCATATATATATGGACAGCATCTCAACTAGGTTGGTGAGTTGTACCTTTCCTGGTTGGGAGGCCATTATGAGGGATGGACAGCAAGCGAATGCCTCCTGGTGCTTTGTGTTCCCTCACAGTAGCCCTCTGGTATGGTGGCAGTATCTCTCTGGTATGGACCCCATTTGGACACATGAAGGGCTGCACTGGAGTTGTTGTTTTGCTGGGCAGCTATGTTGGGGTTCTTGGGTGCTGCTAGTGGGAGCTCCTGGAAGCAGGCTGCCCTGTTATGAAGAAGTCCCAGCAGACCCAAAGTGCTTCCCTGTGATAATTCTTTTGTCCTGCAAGTATTAGAATATTCATGTTGAAATGCAGCTGCTCTGCTTCTTCCAGGCGTCAGAGCCTGAAGGAGGTGGACGAGGTTTACTTGGTGTAGAGTGGAGGTGGAAAAGGAAAGAAAGGGAATTGTGACTGTGATCTGCTAAATGATAAAAACCCATAAAAGGTATTTTGCTTAATAAAAGTATCTTTCTTTGAACCCGTGACTGTGTGGTTTGGTTGTCCCTGGGTGTATGAGGTTCTGGTGCGCCCTCTGCAAGTCACGATATTTATGTGTGTATGCATATATGTAACACATTTCCGTCATTACAATTAATGTCTAAAAGCCAGAACTGACAAGAGATTTACAACATTTCCTCACACATCCTATCCCAAGGGGCTCTAGCCTAATAATTTAATTAATGACCTTTATGCTGAAAGATCTTCAATACAAAGCAATTTTTCAGTTCCAATAAGAAGAATAGCCTTTGCACTCAGTGGTGTATAACACAGAACATCTGCAATATTGCATCTTTATTCCATTTTCCTAACCCACTTATCTTGAGCAATCCCCTGTTTAGGGCACAGGTCCATCAATTGTCAGTATTTTTATCGGTTTACAGCCAGTCCTTTTTACAGTATGCACTCATGGACTAGCTTCTGTATTTATCATCTAAAATGTTTGGAATTTTTTAACTCAATTGATAGATTTTTTTGCTGAAAGGTCCAAAATGGACAATGTTTTTAATGTCCATTCATTTCCGAGATGTAATTTTCTTGAAGATATGCGTGAACAGCATAAACACTTTTAAGAGGTGACCCATGACCATCACGGACAGCTGCATGCCAGGACAGTCACACTGTTCAAGCTAGACTTACACCAATGATTTAATAAAAATGTTGTTTACTCAAGGGTTTGCTAAAGTAATAGATAACTCTTTTCCTACAAACGTAAAAGTTTTCAGTATCCACTAGCTGAACAGACTTTCTTCCCACGGGTCTACAGCAGCAGCAATTTGCAGTCTCCATATGCTCAATACCCTTGGCACCCCCCTGGTCTCTTGGGAGTGTTCTGTCTTGCCTCTACTACTTTTCAATTGCTCTTGTCAACATTGGGGCACCGGTTTATTCACAGGGGGAAAAGGCAGAGCTTTTGGACAAAGACACATGACTGTGATAGTCTTTTACTCCATTAAGCCAATTGTTTTTATGCAAGTTTGCAAGCTGGAGACAACATTAACATTAATAACAAATTAATCTTGCTGGGTAAATGCAAATACATATCATACTAGGCATTATGTGGGGGAACTGACTCTTACACCAAGGTGTCACTGTACAGCTCTCATACTTGTCTTTTAATATGCAGGGAACTTGATGAATGATGTGTATATTGTTGGAGCCAAATCAATCAATCTTTATGAAGAAATTACGCAGTGTATTACAAAAGTATCCAATATATTAAAAAGTGCATAGAAACAATTTTGAAAAATACATGATAGATAGTATACCGACGCCTGAGATTATAGTGCATATCAGAAGGGACTAATGAAAACTCTTTAAAGGACTGCATAAATTTTTCTAGGGATTATTTGCATTTTGGAATGAAATACTGAGACTAAAATGGCTTGGTGGTTTAGAACTTATTAGCTCAAAATCCTGGCCTTGCCACCATCTGTCTGAAGAATACATAACCTCCTTGTGTTCAAGTGGGCTTTTCTGGACAATCACACATAGGTGAGTATGCGTTAGATAATTAGGCAACTCTAAACTAAATTGGTGTGATTTATTACGGTACAACATGTAAGCATGAAAAGAGATCCTGCTCAGTATTGGTTTGTTCCCTTATCCCAAAGTTGCCAATGTAAGCTATACATCCTTATGACCATGTACTAGAATTGGCATACACAAAAAATGAATGCATATGTTTGCCTTTTAAAAGAAAATATTGAAAGCGTAATTGCTCCACATAGCCCAAGAGACAAGGGTTTAACTCAAGTTGCTTTCTCAACAGAATTTGATCATTGTTCCCACGTAGGAGAAGTAACCAACACCTCCAATGTGCATGTTAGGTTAACTGGGAATCTAACTTTGTCCAGTATGAAGTATGTTGTTGAATTCACGAGAGTATCCTGTGACTGGCTGGTGTTCTTTCCTTTGTTGGCTTCTGCCTTGTGCCCAGTGTTTCCAGGACTGGCTTCATCTACACCAACAATCTGGATTGGAATAATCAAGTTCAGAAAATGAAAGAGTGAGTGAATTAATATATTAGCATTTGGAAATGAAATGTTGCTTTTCTAATTCCAGGCACTTTTTTTGTTGGTCATGAAAGATATGAATTTGACGTTCATTTTGGTGGCACTTTTGCCTCATGGATCAAGATGTATTGTCTCCATAACTGTATAAGTTTTCCCTGGTACTCCTGTTTTCCTCCCACATTCCAAAGATGTACATGTCAGATTTTTAGGTGATTCTAAATTGGCCCTATGGTGCAGGGCCTGAGATGGACTGGCACCCTGTCCTTGACTGTTTCCTGCCTTGCGTCGTGTTTTCATGATAGGCACCGGCACTGGACAACTCTGAATTAAATGAAGCCTCTTGAGAATGTGTGCATGTACTGTACGTATTTTATTTTAGGTAGCATTTCTAAATTGAACTGATGTTAGTGAGTCAGGGTGAGGGCATGAACATGAACATGCTCTGTAATGGACTGGCATTTTTGATGTATGCCTTATTTGTACTTCATAGTTCTCATAATATCTGTAAAGGAAAAACAAAGTGAGTACAAATGAAATGGAAAGATGCTGAAACTGAGGCAACTTTGCATTGGCTCAGTATGATTGAGTTTTGTCATGTACCTGAGGGTGTGTTCTGATAAACTAGCATGCCATCCACAGTTGATTCCTGCCTGGTTACTGCCATATCCCTGAATTGGATAAGTTTGTACAGAGGATAAATTAATTACTATCAAATTGAAGGTGATAATTTTGTGAAAAGATCATGTACATACAGTCATGTGAAAAAGTAAATAGGCTCAATGAAATGCTTGTTCTTTCTTTAACATATGTGGAAATATCAAGATTTGAACTTCATTTAAACAACATCAATAGATAAAGATAATTTTATATATAAATGTCTATGTATGGAAGTGTGTGTGTCTGTCTGTCCGGTCCCGAAGTGTGAGGCTACAGCATGCAGCTCAAAGAGCCGGCAAGATGGCCCCAAGTTAATGAGTCGGAAGAAGAAAGAAGTATAAGGCTACAGCATGAAGCTGAAAGAAAGTGATTCTGTTGCCAAAGTGAAACCGCCGACGAAAGACAAACTCACTTACCTACTGATAGGCTAGAGCACACGTGTCGAACTCCAGGCCTGGAGGGCCGCAGTGGCTACAGGTTTTCATTCTAACCATCTTCTTCATTAGTGACCAGTTTTTGCTGCTAATTAACTTCTTTTGCTTTAGTTTTAATTAACTTTAATTAACTTAATTTAATTTAATTAATTAAATTAAATTAATTTAATTTAATTTAAAATTTAATTGACTCAGGCCCCTTAGTTGTCTCTTTTTTTAATTAGCAGCCAAACAATAATGAGACACAAAAACGAGCTGCCACACGACCAGCTCACCTGTGCCCATCACACAATATCTGAAAATAAAAAAAGGTGAAGGTCTCATTAAGGTTGATCTCTCAGGTCACCAAAAGATTTTGACGAACAGAAAATCAACAGTTTTGGAAATATCTGCTGTGGCAGAATGAGAGCAGCAACAGACCACAAAATTAAATAACGGGCTTAATTAACAGCAAGAATCAGCTTCTCATTAATAGATTGGTTGGAGTGAAATTGGTTGGAGTTTGAAATCCCAGTTTAGCTGCTCATCTATTGGCTCGTTTCACGTCTCATTTCTGTTTGGGTGCCATTTCATGAAGAAACGAATCAATTCTGAGGACTGAATCCTTAAAAACAGGGCTATTAAAATGAAGGGAAAAGGACTTAATTAGCAGTAAAAACTGGTCAATGATTAGGAAGAGGGTCAGAATGAAAACCTGCAGCCACTGCAGCCCTCCAGGCCTGGAGTTTGACACCCCTGGACTAGGGGAACGAACACATCAGCAAAATGAAACCTCCGAGGAGAGAGAAACTCGCTTAGCCGCTGATTGACAAGGGGGGTGAGCACGTCCGCAAAACGAAACTGGCAAATCTGAATTTCAATTTTATTTATTTAAGTATAACAGACATCATGTCACATTTACATATTGTAGTCCATTCTGTAATTTAAATAAACATAAATGCAAAGTTTGCATGTGAACAAAGTAAGTGTACCTCCCCTTTTATCATTACCTCAAATAGTTAAAATTAGTTCAGGTTCACATGCTTACAACATCATTAGAGAAGCTCTTGGATGAAGCTGTCTTATTTAAACATCAGACATTTGCTTTGCTCTTTGTTCTTTTAATGTGTTTTATCACCATACCTAGATTAAAGGAGCTGTCTGAGGCCTTCAGAAAAAAGATTATAGATACCCACAAGTCTGGGAAGGGACTTAAAAAGACCTCCAAAAATTGGAAATGAACATTTCCATTATTCAGAATGTCATCTGCAAGTGCAGAAGATTTTTAAACAACTGCCAGCTTATTGAGGTCGACCAAAGGTTGACCAAAGAGCAGAACGCAGGATGCTGAAAGATTTCTTTAAGAACCTTAACATTTTGTCACAGGACTTACAGGTAACTCATGCAACTAATATTGTAAAAGTGCACAAGCCTATCAATAGAAATAGACTGCAGAAATTAGATCTACATGGAAGATGTGCCAGGAGGACACCATGGCTGTTTAGAAAGAACATCAGGGCAAGACTAAAGTTTTCCCATGAATACCTTGCCAAACCCCAGGACTTCTGAAACAATGTGCTCTGATCAGATAAGGCAAAGATAGAATCAATTGGTCATGGTACCAGAAGACATGTTTGTTGAAAACTAAAGACAGCATTTGACCAGAAGAACCTGACATGAACCATAAATATAATAGTAGGACTGTTATGATTAGGGGCTGCTTTGCTGTGTCAGGGACTTAGCAGCTCACCATTATAGAATCCACTATGAAATGTTCATTGTACCAGAGGCTGTCTGAAGATTATGTGAGAAGATTAAAGCTCGACCAACATGACAATGACCTGAAATATATCAGTAAATCGAGTAAGGAATGGCTGGAAAGAAAGAAATAAAGGGTTTGGGATTGGCAAGGTGAAGGACAAAATCTGTGGGTGGATTTGAATAGGCTGGGTATGCAAGACACCCCCTCAAACATCACAGAGCAGAAAGAATTCTGCAAGGACAAGTGAGAGAAACTTTCAGTGTCACAGACTGGTAGACAGTAGTCTCGCTGAAGACTGACATATAATGCATATATCTGGACACAACCATGAGTAAATTGTGCATAAAAGTGGGTGGGAACAATTACATGGCTCACTGTATGTCACATTTCTAAACCAATCCAATGCCTCATAAAGGCAACACTGAAAAGTAGGGGCTATAAGTTTGAACTGTTTTAACCTGGTGTCAGACAGTAAGCTTCTGTTTACTACGAACACTAGAAAAGTCTTCTAAAAAAACCCTGTTAAACATAAAAATGTCTGTTGCATGTGCTGAGAGTACATTGTACATGTTAAAAATAAATATAACCTGTTGCAAGGGAAAAACCTTTCTGCAGCATCAGGTTATGCATTGGCATTTGACGGCATCAATGGACGAAAGGTGAATGTAAACGATATGTGGCCTCAGGTGTTGTGTGTGCTCTCTGTTGTTCTGTGTTACAACTACAGCATATTAGTCAATGTAAGCTTGAAAGAATTGGCAGCCATATTAATGAAGATATGAACTGCAATATATGCATTTGAAGTAAACAGTGTATCACAATCTGTTGAAAGGACTGTCGTTAAGGAAGCTAATAACAAAGAACCACAGGAGATGCAGATTTCAGAACTCAAAACACCAGAATCAACAAATCTGCCTAACAACACCAGTAGATGCACAGATGAGGCTACAAAACATCCACCTTCTGACTGCACATCTAAATGAATAACTAAAGAAATTTAACATCATTGTCTAATTAGAAATGCAAACATGCCATGACAAAAGAGTTCAGCGTTTTAACAGGTTGCATACCCATAGATCACAATGCTTCTCTAAACTCTATTTGCTGTTGTTATGACATAAAGTGATGCAATAGTTAAAATGACAGAAAGATATTGAAGCAGACTGAGGCACTGCTCAAACTTTTGGAGCCCAGTAACTGCAGTGGTCTATATGTGTGTGAGTGTGTGTGTCTCTGTCTCCACTGTCTCAGTACTCTTTACAACAGTTACCTTGTGATACTGAGCTCCTGAACAGATAACAGCAGTTTTAGCTTTTTATTTTCTCTTGGTGTCTAGTTTTTACTTCAGAATCTTTTGCTCTCTTCCTAATAATCCAGTGGCAGTTTAAAACACACAGACTGGAGAAATCGGGAGCGGTTGTTTTAGGAAGAAGCCCTGTTGTTGTAGCCCTTGCAGTGCAGGATTTCACTGCACTCTTTTTAACAGGTTTGTCCTTAGACTTATACTCTTGTTTGAGAATCACGCCTGGCCCCATGAGGCTAGGTAGACAGTGCTTGAAGGGGCAATGCCAGCTATTAGAGTCAAGGATGTACTTACTTTTTCCAAAGGCATAAAAGGTGTATTTACTCAAAGTCAAATAGTCATTGTTTTGTTTTCAGTTACATCACCTTTATAAAAAGATATTGCTTAAATGAAGATTAAATCTTCATATGTCCACATATGTTAAAAATAAGAAAAAATAATTTTATGATGTGCAGCTACTTTTTCAAATGACTGTATTATTGTCACACTTTGCCCCATTATTTCCATTTCTAAACTTAAATGGAGCATAATAAGCTAAACTGAGCAAAGTATAAAATACATACAAACCTGCTATGGTGCCAAAGTGGACTTGAGTGGGCTCTGTTAACTCGTGTAATAAATCATGCTGCTGTTCCTCATTGAATTAAAACCAATTTAAATCATAAACTGTGATCCAAATATATAGAAACAACTATAAGAACATTGTACCACAACACAATTCAATTCAATCCAGTTCAGTTCAATTAGTTCTTATTAGGTTTATGTCACTTTACACGTCTTCTAATCGTGGGGTATGTCAGATTAGCCAACCGCAGTAGCTGATCTCGTCACTGGACAATGTTAGTTTAAATGACTAAAGATGCTGCCCTTGTCACATTTAGTAATAGCTCCTGACCATCCAACACAGTTGTGCTTGTCCCTTTTTGTGACAGCCAATAGCATGCCGCCTGACGGAGCTGTACAAAGAGTTAATAGCTGTGACTACTTCAGTAGCAATCTCGACCCTTTAGTTCATTTTCCTTCAGAGAAATGAGCCCCCTTTCTTCATGTGAAGTCAAAAGCCCCCTTCTTCATGTGAGGTCCAAAGCCCCCTTCTACAAAGGGTTACCAGATATGGTGATTTCAGACGCAGTTTCTGTTGTTTTTTTTTTTCTTTTTACACTCTTTTTCCATTCTGTCATAGAACATAAAACATGAGACATCAGAAAGACAAGCCTCTCTTCTGTTTACAAGGCTCAAAACACCCACTTTTCTTGTTCCTTGTCCATGCTTTCTGTGCATTGTACTTCCAGATGAGCATTCATTTTTAATGTAACCTGTTTGATATTACGGACGGGAGTCAAGCCATTGAGTTACGAAGTCATGGAGTGAGTCTCTCTGTATGTCACACTAGTCAACATAAAAGTCATGTCACAGGTTCCCTACGATTATGTAAATGAAGACTACAACTGAAAATCACCGGAAAAGTCGTCTAATGTGACATAGGTTTGAAACATTAGAGGATATTAGAGAAATTTTAATGGAAGGAGTCCAAGACATCTTGTCGTGATTTAGGCTGTAAACAGATGTATTGTAGCCTGTTTTTTTTTTTAAGAGAAGCCATTTGTGTTCCTTGTCTCTAGGGGTGGGGTCTCCAGGGTCATGCCCTTGAATTGATCAACAACCTGCATCAGCCTTTCTCTAGGCACCTTATCTGATCTGCAGATAAAATTCCTTATGTTCATCTAGATATTGCAATACCCAATAATATTTTTTATTGCATGGTTACAACTTATTACTTTGATTTGGCCAGTTGCTGTGGATTATTTTTATTAACTTTTCTTTTAGCTTTTTGATGCTTCTCCTGGTTTACTCTCAGATTCGGCTCACCTGTTTTCCTGCTGATTCAGGACACATTTATTCTATACACGAAGATACCCCAAAATAAAATCAATTTGATTTTTGATGGTCCCTAAAGACCAATGCTCCACTACACTACTTGGTTATTTATTCCATGTGTCTATAGACCATTTTTTGAAGAATCTTCCTTTAAAAAGTTTCCAACTGTGTCCATGTGTTTACAGTATGTTGAAGAATAGGTATGAATGTACTAATTCATTTCATAATTTTAAACCCTTTAATCATGTCCTCTCCTTAATCTACATTTGTTTAAACTGAAAAGGCTCAACTCCTTCAGTGTTTCTTTATAACTCAAACCTTTCAGTCCCAGAATCTGTCCACTCTGTGCACATTTTTTTGTGATTAAATGAGGATTATAATGAAATTAAACTAAAATCAAACACTCGGTGCCCACTCCGCCATGCTATAATACATTCAAACCCAATCCTGGTACATTAAAGTCAAGAGGAACAACAAAAAAAAAATAAAGGAGCCCATGAGGACCAGAAAGCAAGGGAACAGCCAGAGCTGGATTAAGCACTTACAAGATTTTGGTGCCCCCAACCTCTATTATTACATTTTATTGTTATTTTTATTATTAGATAAATATTTATGAAATATTTTCATTTAATTTGGGTACTGCTTTTTTTGTAACCTGGTTCAGCTGCCACATTTGCATTTTTGCACCATATGATTCATGATAAATCAAGCAATGGAAATTTTTTGTGGTGCCCCCCTTCTCTTGATGTCCTAAACACACGTTTATTTTGCTTAATGGTTAATCCCACCCTGGGACCATCACAATACCGACCACATTAAGAAGAAGAAAAGCTAAGGATTAGGGCTACGGCCAAGACTAAGGAGAATCTGTGGTCAGACCAGCTGTACTGTATGAGTCCACTTGTCAATATAAGAGCAAGACATTCTCTGGACTTTCTCTGTTGCTGCTAGGTCATCCAAGAGTCTAGAGCGTATTGCATTAATTACACATACTGTATGGAAAAGGTGAAAAAAAATAATCACAAAACATATTTTTAGATCCCGCAAGAGTTTTTCTATGTTTTTTAAACTTTTAGGTCAGGGTTCCAAATAAGAATGGACTGACTGCCTACCCCTGACTGGCCATATAGGTGCCCTCTAGTGGATGCCTATGAATTACACCTAGTTATACATCATCTTTGCTGCTATACGTTTACTTGACTATACGACACACATGTTTGTTCTTAGTTTTGCTTGTGAATGAACCTTATAACATAAAGACTGACTGTCTGAAGACATGCTTCTCCTAATGTGGATTTATTTTTTGTGGACTTTTCTTAGCACTTGAACTTATTAGATCATGTGAAGCTGAACAGGAAGAAATGCCCGCTTTAGGGATTTAAAACCAAAAGATCAGGATCACCTCATGAGTCAGGCAGCAAGTATTTGTGTGCACTTAAAAGACAGAAATCTACAAATGTTTTAATATACTGTCCCCTGATGTCATTCTATGGGGACTGAAAGGAAGACTACTTTAAAGGTGTCTATAGAGTGAAATTTGAATCGGCAATCTGGCAGCAGATGAGCAGATTACCGTGCAGAACCTGAATCAGCTCACCAGCGTACCAAGTCATTATAGCTCTGAAGCAACGCGGCAGATCGAATCAGTCATGGGACGGCATGCTCACAGATGTGATCAGAGACAGTGATATGAGGTGTGCGAGAAAGACAGGCCCATCAAAGAAGGCAAAGTGAGGCAGCGCAATATAAAATCCATTCTTTTATGTGATGACAATCCGTCCTCCTATTCAGGCACACATGTCTGAAAGGAGGCACAACAAATTGATTAGATTTATGAATTTATTAGATTTTTATAGGAAAGCTGCCGCTGCCTTTGCGAACGCTTTCATTTTCCCACAGTAAATAAGGATAATCAGTTGTTAACACAAACCATCTGGATGGACGCCTGTCCTTGCCTTGTGTTTTCAGGTTGAGCTTTTAGGCCCAAATATTTACTCGCTCACCTTTGAGTGTGTAATGATGAACTGGGGTCTAGCTGTTTGTCAGCACTAACAGCATCCTGTAAGCATGTCACATAATAGGAGATGAAGGACTCTGGTGAACAGTTCTTCAATTTTAGACTTAAATTATAATTTTTTTAAATGTGGCATTTGCTTTTTCTGATGGCCACTTTTATAACTGGATTAGGGGCAAGTAAAGTGCTATACTCAGGGTCACGCAATGAGCTAAGGGTGGAGATTTCACCAGCAGCCTTATTAACTCAAGTGAAGAGCCCACAGCACTAGGCCACACCACCTGTCTAAAACACCCACCAGCTGGCCACTCTGCCCTTCCTTAGGCTGCCACTCTCCTGATACCGCAGTAGTTGGCTGGGCTGCATTGTTTACACAGGCATGGAATCAAAATCTCTAGCAACTGTCTGTGCTGCCTTGTTTATTGGAACATCTCAGAGACCCCCACCAGCTGGTCAGATTTGATGTTCAGCGGCTGACTGCACGACTCTGTTATGACTGGCATTCAGATCATATCAGCCAGCTGACTGTTCTGCCATGTTTAGATTGACACTCCACAGATATGCCCATTATCCTCTTTTGTTGGTCTGTTTAGATTGGCATGGCACTAAAGTGGTCGTCAGATGACTCTGCTGGTCTTTATATCCAGTAAATGCACGCCAGTTGTCTTTGCTGGTCTGTTTACTCTGAATCTTCCCTTAAAAAATGTAGAAGTTAACTTTGCTAGTTGGCATGAACAGGGAATCTAACTGATGGCGTAGCTACTAATTCAGTGAAATGCCCACCAGAATTCTAAAAGGCAATCAGCTAAGAGGTTAACTTTTTGGCCTTAATGCCACATTTGCTGCCTTGATTTAGCGGCACTAAAGTTTTATGTTAACCAATTGCTACTTTCAGATATGGTGTCCAATGTAATGCTTATCGTTTCGCTGGTTTGTTTTGACTGGCACTCTACTGAAATGGCACCAAGTATCTTATTTTAACTTGGTTGTGTTCGGAAATGGACACTGACTGGTGTTCTGTTAAGCCTGAAACTTCAACATAATCAGAGCAGTCAGATCTGCTTGGTCTGTGTAAACAGGTACTCTACTGAAATGTCTACCAGCCCACTAGACCATCACCCTCAGACAGCCACGAGAATTCAGATAGGCCTTCAGAACAACAGGTTAGCTATCAAACTTTGCTGCACTTTTAGACTTGCAAACTACAAAAATGCTCAACAAATGATTCTTTCTATCAAGTTCTGTCTGCCATTCTCAAGGAAATACAAGCAAAGACATCCTTTTAAATTGTTGCTATAATGAGGTGGCCACTAATTGCCATTAAATATTTGTTTGCATTTGTAATTCAATGGTGTGCCAATTGTGTAACTAAGCTGTTTTATTTAGACTGGCGCTTATCATTAATGTTGACCAGCCTGACTTTGCTGATACTTTTATAAAAGTTATTAATGACCCTTTGATGCTTTTTGACTTTCATTTTCCTGAAATTGATTCACATAGCCCATGTCCTGGGTTTGATTCTTGTGCCTAGTTTCTCTTTGCAAGAGTTGTTTTCCAGTTACCTTCTGTTGTGAAAAGGGGGCACAGACATGGCAAAAAGGATAAATGTTTTCCTAAAAGAGCCACAAACCAGACCAGGACATTCACTGGCCTGCCTAAGATAGGACTCATCACAGGCATCCTGACCCCAAACACAAAAGGCAGACAGGCTTCAGACTGCACTGGCCCAAAATGAGAGGCTAATTTTAAAGTTTAAAAATATATTTAAATGTCCCAAATATACAAAACTGGAGGAGTTAAAGATCATAAACCTCTGTCTTGATATATACAGACAACCAATGAATCTTTATAAACAATTAATTTAGAATATGAAGAAAGAAGAAGAAGAAAACAAAGAAAAGGTTAAAATAAAGCCCAAGGGATTTTGCAAAAAAAGGCAATCCAATGGGAACAATTCCAAACCATAATCTAATACTCAGAATCATAAAACAATAAGCAAAATTCCAAGACCACAAAAATCCAAAGAACAATACTCATTAAAAATGCACTCCGTGACAATCAATGAACTTCTTCTGGCACCATCTCCTTCACCTGAATATTAAGGCAGAGGGTGGACCCAGCAGCAGTAACATCATGGTCGCCAGCCTCTTGGGGTTCCACCCACAGAATACAAGAAATGTAGCTTAAAGGCACAAATACACAAAACATAACTACTAAATAATGTTCAAATCAAACAACATTAAGAAAATGTATATAATATCCAAAAGCACATAAAAAATAATAATTAAAAAATTAACAAAAATGAGAAAAATATACATAGGCCATGGAACAAATGCTGGTGGACACATTACACTCTAGTTCTCCTCCTACATCACAAAAATGTATGTGTTAGGTGTGTGCAGTCATGCATGTTATATTTCAGCCAAGGGTTCTAGCCACAAATGAAGTTTATTCTTTGTTTGTTTCAGGAGTTTGCTGGGGGTTTTTTTAGAGTTACTTGCCTTTTTATGTACTTTATGTTTTTGGATTTGTTTTGCCTTATTAATTAATTGTAATACTATAATATTTTTTTAATATTGTATTGTTTGTCAATTATTCCCAATGTAGGCATTATTTAAAACATTCTATTGTGAGCATTGTTTCCTGTGGGTGGAGCCTGAGGGGGCAGGTCCTCCAATGTCACTGCTGAAAGATCACACTCTGTCTGAGGTCCAGTGTTTTCCAGATTTGTGATAGCTGGAATCAGGATCATGTTTGTGCATATTGTTTGGCTTTTCTGTTTTTTTTTTGTTTTTTTTGCCCTATTTTTGTGGTTTTGAGAATTCACTTTGTTTGCTTGGGTTGCCTATTTTTTTTCATTTCTGTGTCCTGTCTATCTTGTGCTTCTCATAATAAATTTCTTTACTTATAAAGACACTCTGTTTGGTGGTGCCCTTGAACCAGTGGTTGGTCATCCTCTACTCTTCATATTTATATATATATATATATATATATATATATATATATATATATATATATATATACTAGACATTAAGCCCGTTACAATAACGGCCGCTAGAACAGTAGTGCATAAATATTGTATGAACAGTCTATATTAAATGGCAAGGGACCTTGTATGTGGCTGTAATATGTGTCACTGTATTGTGTGCCTTTAATTTTCTCTCTCAGTAATACTGGTTTGTATTTCCATAAAATGCCTGTAATTTTGTCTGACAGTAATACAGTGGAACCGAAGTAATTTCCCCCATAGGATTGTATGTAAATACAATTAATCCGTTCCAGACTGTATGAACTGTATGCAAATATATATTTTTTTACGTTTTTAAGCACAAATATAGTTAACCATACCATAGAAAGCACAGCGTAATAGTAAACTAAATGTAAAAACATTGAATAACACTAAGAAAACCTTGAACAACAGAGAAAACTAACACTGCAAGAATTTGCGCTATAGCCTTATGACCCGCTCACTAAAAACTCTTTTTAATGAGTTTTAAGCACAGGGGAAAAAATAAACATTTGAAAAATCTGTAATTTAATAAACAACCAAGAAAAGTAACATTGTAACAATGCACGTGTGCGCCAGTGTGAGTGTGTGTGTCTCTCATGTGTGTGTCTCTTAAGTGCGCACCTCTGTGTCTGTGTGTGTGTCTGTCTGTCTCTCGCCTGTGTGTGTGTGTCTGTCTGTCTCTCGCCTGTGTGTGTGTGTGTCTGTCTGTCTGTTGCGCGTGCCTGTGTGTGTGTGTGTCTCGAATGTGCGTGTGTGTGTGTGCGTGACTCATGCGCGCCTGTGTGTGTGTGTGTCTGTCTCGTGCACGCCTGTGTGTCTCTGTCTCTCTGCACAGGGAATGCACAGGAAGAGACTGAACACGTGCTGTGTGGCCCTGCGCATGCGCACTTCACCAGAAGACACACACACACGGACACCTGGGCGCACAGAAGGGTTTTATTAAAGAGGATGATATATATATATATATATATATATATATATATATATATAAATTAATTACATTTTTAAAGCCTTAGCTGTATTTTAGGTCTTTATAAGCCAGAAAGCCTGCTCTTTGAAATTGGGCCTTGACTGTCTGGTGGTAAAAGCTTTTCAAGTAGGCTCAGACCAGAGCAGGTCTGGCCTTGTTGTGCGGGTTTATTGAGGCCAACACCATTTCCCTTATGTTTTATGTAAATTCACAACAATGGATATTTGAACAAAGTTGGTGCTGCAACACGGAGATGATTTACCTATTGTTGGTTCCTGCTTTGCAAAAGGTGATGCCTGGAGTGGGCCCCTCTCCCTTTAAAATAGATAAGCAGGTTTGTGAATGTTATGTTTTGTTATGTTTTTTCCCTGAAGCTGACCTTAGTTATTTCTGCTGGTCTGCCTACTCTGGGACTCCATTGTTATGCCAGTTAGCTTGAAATTCCAGTTTGTTTTAACACAAACTCTATTTAAATGCCAAGCAGCTGCCTTTGTTTCTTTGTTTGGGCTGAAAAATATGAAATCCACACCAATATTCTCTGCCACTCTGCCTACACTGATATGCCCACCACCTGGCACTTCAGTTTTATACAAACCGCCAACTAGATGACTGTAGCGCCTGTTTTGACTGGCACTAAATTCAAATGTTCACCAATGTGCTAGTGCTTTACTGAAACATTCACCAGTTAAATTGTGTCTGCAAAGGGGAGTCTTTAATATCAGCAAGAGCAGCCTGAAGTATATTGAAAACAAGGCTGCCTCACTGCAGGAGTCAGGCCAACCAAGGTTTTCTTCAGACAAAGCAACATCATCCCTGGGGTCAGAGGGAAGACCAGAGTGCTCAGCATTCTTAATGGAAAACATGAACCTCCAAAGCTGACTCCCGACAATATGGCCACAATTTGCAATAATACCTGTAGTATTTCTTAAAAACAGACAGTAATTGTCTGTGTCCAGCGGCCGAATGATGGCCAATTAGGCAGGCTATTGGATTTTGTGCGGGGTCCCGGAGGGCACCTTCAGCCACTGCTGTTCTGTAGAGTAATAACTGCACCACTTTCATCAGACAAGCCATTTTAACCTTTCAGGTAGCAGGCAGTTCTCTGCCGCTTCCACAATCAGGTTCTTAAAATACTGGAGCTGCACCCAGTATCCACGTCATGACGACAGTTACCTCATCATCTAGTAGCCCTCTTTTCAATTTTTATCCAGCTGCTCTTTAGATAACTTTCTTCTGTTCTTGAGAGGTCCAGAAAAATGAGTTGTCATTTATTTCCTTGATCCTGTTTCAAGCATGGCTCCCCATGCTCTTGTCCTGAATATTCCAGCCTAAAACAAAGGAAGTTAAAGCTGGCCTTGTGAAAAGTACAGGATTACTCCGAGTCTCTATACCTCCTGCTCCCAGATTCCAGGCCCTATAAATTTCAAAAAATTTTAAAGTGACTGTATGCTCCACAGTGAATCCAGCTGTGAGATACCACTATATATATATAATGGCACCATCGACCCTTTATAGCTCTCTACACCTTAGAGATGACAACTGTCTCCTCTTTTTTTTTTTGATGATGGGAAGAAGTTTAGTGGTTGCTGGGATTGGGGGTATTCCTGAAAATTACTACTATACTGCAAGCTCTTGAAAACCAGCCTTTGAACAATCACATTATAATGATAAGTATGTGGATAACTGTATCCATCCATTATTGGACCTTCTTAATCCAGTTCAACACTAAATAGTCCTGCGCTTATCTGGGCAGCATCAGCTACAAGGCAAAAATAAGTCCCTGGATGGGAAGCCAGTCCTTTGGAAGACACATTCACACACATCCCCATTTACTCATTCAGTGTCAATTTAAGTTAGCATGCATGTGAAAAGAAAACCGCAGTACTTGGAGAAAACGTGTAGCTAATTAGCAAATTTTGTGAATTATTGTATATTTTGATGGCATGCTTTGTGTGTATTTTGATTTCCTTGCCAGGTGTGCCATATGCATAAGGCATCTGGACTATGACACCATATAGTGTACTGTACATCAAAGCTCCTTCTGTCTGCTTTAGCTACAACCTCCAGGTACACTGGCAAGACCACTGATTTCTCAAGTTTGTTTATCTCTTTTTTTATCAGGGCTCAAGACAGACATCAGAGAGACCCTAACAAGTTCTTGGACCCCAAGACCATCCTAGGAGGGAAATGACAGGTCTGGTTAGGGAACATGCACTGGTACAGCATGTTGTCACACCCACCATACGATTTGAAGCAGTCCATCCAAGTAGGTGCGGGAACATCTTGTCTCTGTCTAGGAGGGTAAGATGACTTTCAAATCTACCACCTTTTCCTGTTTTGAAACCAGATGAAGGTATAAAAAACAATACCTGTAACAAACAGTTCAGTGCTGGACTTTACAGAAATAAAAACTGTACCCTAGTTGCTTTCTCCCTTTAATAAGTCTGTGGCAGCCTCCACTGGTCTCTCACTATCCCGCAATCACTTGCAGAAGTCCAAGTACTTGAGAGAGAGTGAATGTGGGGGGAGCACATATAAGTACACTATAAGTACATTAAAATCTAAACCTCTATTCAGCACTCTGAATATTGTCTTTCAATGATACCTTTCAGCTTCCTGACTTCACTCATTTTATCATTCACATCCATTTTTGACCTTTTGTCAGGCCCATTATCGCCTAGCTTTCTTCTCATGTTGGATGCCCACTTGTTATTATCCCTCAGTTCAGCTCCATAATCCAAAAAAGGCCATCATTTCTATTTCCAGACTCACTTTACCTGATAATACCAAGGCAAATGTAGGCAGAATATGAACAAAAAAATGAAAGACCTAAGATCTTTCAAATTTGATTTTTGGTGTGACCATATTTATAGGACCAGGTTTGTTTATCTTCCTGCTCGCTTCTGTAAACCTCACACTGGAGTAAGCTAAAGCTAAGGTTAAGTTCTAACCTTAGATCTTCTAATGGTGGCATGCTTATAATTTCAAGAGCCTAGCTTGTAGTAGAAGGGTGTTGTTGCGTGTTAGCCATTATGGATGCAATCAGAAGTTAAGCAAAATTACACCTTTAATTAGCTAACTGAACAGATTGTAATATGCAAGCATTACCTTAAGAAGGGGCCTTAGCTGCCTCAAAAGCTTGCATATTGTAATATGTTCAGTTAGCCAATAAAAAGTGTTATTTTGTTTGACTTCTAAGAACCAAACTTAAAACAAGTAGTGAGGCAGCTTTTTCCTGTTATGCACCAAAATTCTGAAATACTTTACCAATAGAGTTGGTTAACACTTTACACTTCTAACACTAGAATTGCCAAAGCCTATGAAAAAACTCGGAATCACGGCCCACCTTAAATCCGTTCACACCTCTCCGTTAGCATCTTTTGTGTTGTAAATGTGTCGATAAGTGCAAGCAGCAAGCAGCCTGCTATCTTATCCCCCCACCAACGCAGAAAGGGCAGAAAGTTCTCTCAGCTCAAGTCTGTTTACCTGCATGTAAGTTGCCGGCAGTTGTATAGGGTAAATAACATATCGTTATTTGGAATACATGCATTTCATGTGTGTTTCGTGTCTACAACAATCGATGTAAACACATCGTTAAAACAGAAACTTTTTCATATTTTAGTAATAATTGACATAATGTAGACATGAAATGTGTGAAGCTTGAAGTCCAAATATCAAATAAACACTTTCACAAAAGGTACTACTATAACAAAACAAATGCACTTTTATTCAAGAATATAACTGCAGAAAAAGAACTCGCTAGGGTGCAACATTGACACGCTCTTAATACGACTATTTTGGTGGCGCAACAGTAAGAACTGCTGACTCATAATCAAGATGTTTGTGGTTCGATCCCTGATGCCTCTGTTTTGAGAAATGAACTGCTATTATTCTTACTATTATAGAATAAAAGCAAACATTTGATTTTAGTCTGTAACAGCAGTGTAAATTTATGGTACTTATAAAGGTTAGCATTTTTTTTTTCATTCAGTTTTATTCTCCCAGTCACGTTCACGCTCGCCCCATTCTCACACTGCTATTTTCACATAAAGACATGCTATAACAGAGGTGAACTCAGATGAGGACGAGGGTTCTACATCGAAGAAAGAGAACAGAAGTCCTCCCCACAAGAAACGTCCACTCACACAGAAGAACAACGTAGCTGCACCAGGCATAAAGGCGAAAGATGGCAAGGTTTGGATGCAGCAACAGGTCATCCTGCCAGTCAATGTGCCACACGCATGTCCTTCAAAGAAAAAGCAGGGAATGCCGAGATATCATGCAAAGTCCTATTTCTGATGAAAAAACATTTACATGTTACTTATATAAAAGCCCGAGCTTCCTGTGTTTGGTCAACACGGGCATGCTCACAAAGTACATGGGTAATGCCACAAAAAGTGCATGCTGACACTTCCAGTAGGCTACGCAAGCAATGGAACGAGAATGAAGTCAGACTTCTTTTTTTGGGCACATACACCATCCAGATCTAAACACTAGCGTGGAGAGTTGCTTGCATACTAAAGAGTCTATAGCTACAGGTGGAATCTGCCGTTGCTTCTTGTGACTTTACGTTGTAGGAAGATATGTAAATAAATCGGTGGAGCCAGGAGTGATGCAGGAATGAAGCTCTCCATAAGACCTATCTGTATTAAATCTTCTCAGCTGAAGCCTGGAAACAATGAGGAATAACTTAAGAACATTTATGTTATGTAGACTGCCCAGTGTGGGCTGAGTGGTCTTTTGGCCTTGGAACACCAGCAGATTTTGTTTTTTTCTCTAGCAAAACTGGAGTTTTTTTATTGTTTTTTTCTGTCCTCATTGTAGTCTATCTTTAAAGACTTACTTTGTGATCCTGTGTATAAGGATGCTACCCTTCTACTATTTATATATCTATGTTTTGTAAGATCATATAGATTTATTTTTTCCTTGCTACTTATTCATTATTATTCTTAACCTAATCTTATTTTTTTTTCTTGTAACTTTCTCTTTGACATCTTGCAAAGCAATTTGAGCTACTCTCATTGTATGAAAATATGTTAGAAAAGTAAGTGTTATTGTTTTTCCCATTGGCTAAGCCCTTAAACCTCCCTAGATTGTTAGGCACTACTGTATGGAACACATGAGCCCTCCATGCCAGGGCCCTGCAGACCAGTGTTACACTGCATATGAACAATGCTGTTGTGAAACTGACAGAAGACAAGATACCTTTCATCATCCTAATTGTCTGTGTGCCTGCCTCTAATGAGCAGCTCACAAAGTAAAACAATGAGATGATAAATCAATTAACACATCCAGAGCAGCTCTCCACAAGCAATTATGTGTTGGTCAGCTTTTCAGGCTGGCAGACGACCTTTCTTTTTGTGGCTGGGCAAAAAGGGATGTGATCACCAGAACACAGTAAGCGCCTTCTTTTCTTTTCCTCTTACCTTATTAATTGGAGATTTTTTCCTTTTTATCATATAGCTCAAGTTTACCGATTCCTTCATGACAATACTGATGATGTGCCTCACTTTTACAAATGTGCTGTCGGTCATCTTGCATTTACAAATTTACGGAATATCTTTAGAAACAAATGCTTAATCTTAGGGTGCACACTTGTACAGGGTTGGCATTACTGCGTCACAGCTCCACTAATCTGAGCTCCATTCCCATTCTGTGTGGAGTTTGCATGCTCTCCTTGTGTCACTCTGGTTTTTGATCAGGTTGATGGGAGCCTGAATGATTAAATGCATTCTGGATTAACAATGGTTCCTGTACAGTATGCTTCTCCAATGGACAAAAGGCAGATTAAAAAAAGGTTTAACAGAGGAGAATGATAGCAAGTACTGGGGGTCTGTGCTGTAATGCACTGCTATATAATGTTTTGCTTGTATAACAATGATTATTTGCATGGATGTACACCTTTCTTCCATTAAAATATATCATTTATCCCAGAAAAGAATGAAAATCTCTTGTAGCAGAATACATTCAAGAATTCTTTCGCAAACATAGAAAAAAGTGTTTGGAATAATGAACATTAAAGCTTAAAACCTAAAGATGTAAAATGGATTGTACAGTATATTAGAGTGAAATTAACAAAGTTAACAAAGACAAACTAAACGATCCATGCACATTTCTATGGTACATATGAGTTTACATGTGGCTTCCCACATTAATTCTGCGCTGATCTATTTAGAAATGGACGAGGTGCTCTAAGAAGTTTTTGAAGTTTTTTAAGGCAGCAATAAGAACCTCACTGATCCTGCTCATCACTACTCCTGCAGATTACAATCCATTTTAAAGCCTCAAGCTGTGACTAGCAAGACTATTCATTTTCATATGGCAAAAAAATCCTTCATTATCTGTCATTAATTAACTACCATTAATTTGTGATTTTACAGATATTACTTTTAAATGTTAAACTGAAAAGGTATGTTAAGTAAAAAAATAAGCAATGCTTTAGCAACTTTAACAATGCTTTTCATTATTTCTTATATGAGTTATACTATACATTGTGTTGCTATGTCACACTTTTTTAGTCTCTAATAGAACACTGTAAAATGGGTTGCAATTTAAAGCAAATGAAACAAAAAGAAGTAACATCTTCAGGTGCCTTCTATTTTCTGTTTATTTTTCTGCTCCACTGGACCATAAAATTTTGGAGGTGTTAATTATTTTCCTATTGTATCTCATAAACGTAAAAGTGAGAGAAACTCTTAAATTTAAGCTCAAATGAGTCCTCATGCAGACACGAGTCTTATCATTTTTATATAGGTATATTTGTTGACTTACTATATTAATCCCTGAGGGGAATTTATGTTTTCACGTCACCATTTTGGGGATCAGAGTGCTGGGTCAGCCATTGTACAGTGCCTTTAGAATAACTTTCAGGTTAAGGGCCTTGTTCAATGACTTAGCAGAGTGCAATCCCCTTTTGGCAGTAATGAGATTCAAACCAGCAGCCTTCCATATACCAGCATAGCTCCTTAGCTTCAGTACCATCATTCCGCCTATATGTTTTATAGAGAACAATTAAGAGGTAGTGCTAGCAGTCTCGGATGCTTGGTAGTCCCTGTTTAAAATATAACAGAATTTAGTCCCAATTGCACATTAGACAGAATGAAAAAACAGGACCAGCAATCCTATCGAGTTATTTTAACAGGCAGTGATCTTCTTGAGAACTGGGATGGAAATGACAATGGGCTTCTGATCACATCACCTCTTATATAAGTCCCTGGGAGGAAGGAGCAGGGCAAGGATCAAGTATGGCCATAAGATTCATCATCGTTTATCACTGTACAAGCAAACTGGGTTAAGGGAAACAACATGGAATCAGTTGCTGTCTTCCTTTCCCATACCTTTCCTTCCAGAGCCCACAATGTGTTCTTGTGACAGTATACATAAATATGTATATATACAGTGGAACCTCGGGTCACGACCGTAATTTGTTCCAAAACTCAGGTTGCAACCCAAAGTTATTTCCCCGATAGGATTGTATGTAAATACAATTAATCCATTCCAGATCGTATGAACTGTATATAAATATATATATATATATTTTTTTTTAAAGATTTTTAAGCTCAAAAATAGTTAATTATACCATAGAATGTATAGTGTAATAGTAAACCAAATGTAAAAACATTGAATAAAACTGAGAACTAACATTGCAAGAGTTTATGCTGCAGCCTTACGAACCGCTCGCTGTAAACACTTTTTTTTAATGAGTTTAAAGCACAGGGAAAATAATTAACATTTGAAAAATCCTTAATTTATACAAAAACTAACCATAAACAACCAAGAAAACTAACCTTGCATGAGTCGAGTTCTGGCATGAAGGAAGTGAGGAGGAAGCTGGGTGGAGAGGAGATTACAGTTTTAAGGCAAAGTCCCTATGTCTGACCGAGAACAATGTACTTACAGGGAGAGACTGAACACGTGCGGAAATCATTGGCACATATGAACCGGTAGGGAAATGAAATAGAGCACAAAGAGTTCACAGCGAATGCACAGGGAGAGACTGAACACATGCAGAAATCATCAACGCATACGAACCGGAAGGGAAACTGGCTTGTTCGTCACCCAAGTGTGTCATAACCTGATTTGTACGTGTTCCGAGAAGTTCGTGACCTGAGGTGGTTCCACTGTATATATCCACTGGGGTCCAGATATTTTTTTTTTCCAGTGTGCTACAGTTTACACACCAGTACTACCTGCTGTCGAAAAGCAAATAAAATATCTGAATAGACTGAAGTCAGACGCAGACAAAATCACCAGAGCTTAACATTATTTACACAGGCAACACCACATGCTGCTTCTATCTACTGTAAGATAAAATGTAGTATTGTGTGCCTTTGCCGGGGGCTGTTGGGTAAGGCTTGATCGAGAGTGGAAGTACAACACAACACAAAGGAGAATCAAAGGGTTGTTGTTTAACTCTTGTTTTTCTTGATAATTTAAGCATTACAAGCTGTTCACCTTGAACTAAGAAGGCAAGTCAGAAATTACAGCATTCATGGTTACAACCCAGCAAGGGGTTACTGCAGTTCTGGAATCCAACTAGACCCAAAAAGAACAAGAGCAGAGACATTGCCCAAGTGGCAGTGTGGATGACAGATGGGACAGCTAGCCATTACAACAGGGTCACCAGTTTAAAAACACATAAACCTTTGCATTCTTTCCTTAACCCTATTTTATACAGTGCATCCGGAAAGTATTCACAGCGCATCACTTTTTCCACATTTTGTTATGTTACAGCCTTATTCCAAAATGGATTAAATTCATTTGTTTCCTCAGAATTCTAAACACAACACCCCATAATGACAATGTGAAAAAAGTTTACTTGAGGTTTTTGCAATTTTATTAAAAATTAAAAAACTGAGAAATCACATGTACATAAATATTCACAGCCTTTGTTCAATACTTTGTCGATGCATCTTTGGCAGCAATTACAGCCTCAAGTCTTTTTGAATATGAAGCCACAAGCTTGGCACACCTATCCTTGGCCAGTTTTGCCAATTTCTCTTTGCAGCACCTCTCAAGCTTCATCAGGTTGGATGGGAAGCGTCGGTGCACAGCCATTTTAAGATCTCTCCAGAGATGTTTAATCGGATTCAAGTCTGGGCTCTGGCTGGGCCACTCAAGGACACACTTGATATCTTGTCTGTGTGCTTAGGGTCATTGTCCTGCTGAAAGATGAACCATCACCCCAGTCTGAGGTCAAGAGCGCTCTGGAGCAGGTTTTCATCCAGGATGTCTCTATACATTGCTGCAGTCATCTTTCCCTTTATCCTGACTAGCATCCCAGTTCCTGTCAGTGAAAAACATTCCCACAGCATGATGCTGCCACCACCATGCTTCACTGTAGGGATGGTATTGGCCTGGGGCCTCATGTATAAACGGTGCGTACGCACAGAAATGTTGCGTAAGAACTTTTCCATGTTAAAATCGCGATGTATAAAACCTACACTTGGCGTAAAGCCACACACTTTTTCACGGTACCTCATACCTTGTCATATGCAAGTTCTCCTCTCGGTTTTGCAGACTGGCGGCACCCAGCGTCAAAGCAGTGCTACTGTTCCTGTGTGGTTACACCTTATTTTCCTGACGCGGCTTTATAAATACACTGAAACTAACCGCATATTGTTTATTAGTGTAACGCATCTGATTGTAATTAACTTGTAACAATATAAAGGTCCAGGAAATAGCCATAGTATTCCAAATACCATAACTGCTTTAGCGTTGTTACTCTCACAGCACCTTCTTCTTCTTCTTCTTCTTTCAGCTCCTCCCGTTAGGAGTTGCCACAGCGGATCATCTTTTTCCATATTACTCTCACTGCACCACTTGGAGTATTTATATCACTGTATCTGAGTGTGAATCACAGCAGCAGCTGATCGGAAAGAGAATTATCGGTATACAGTTTCAAGGACACGCTGTCTCAGCCACGGCAAAACGTTTCAAAGCCTTTCCTGTACGGATCTCGCGGTTCAGAAACAGTTTCATCCCAAGAACTTTAAATGCACTTAATCAATTGCTCCTTTTAGAACTGTTTGTACTTATAAATACAATCACCCCACTGTAAACTTGCACTACAGTTATAATATCGCACAACCTGAGCCACTTTATAAAGTGCATATTTACATATGATGACAATATCATTTTTAAAGTGAAATGCAGCAAAATATGTTTATTATATTATACAGATAAAACTTTAACTTCAATTAAATAATCTATATTCTTCACTGGGAGTGTCGTGAAGGATAGAATAATTAAACATGTACTACAAAGATATTTCAAAGTTCCTTATACGTTTTGAAGAATCGGCGCTCTAAGCTTACAGATGGCTTAACTTCTATTACAGAGCTGATTGTGTGGTGATTGGGTATTTGGGGAAAGAAAAGCAAGGACTGCAGTGGCGGCTACGCCAATATATATTGAATATAAAACAGAAAGAGAAAATAACGACACAGCTAAAAACGCAGTGACAAATTTCGGCAAAAGTTAAATGCTTGTGTCATGAGCACGAGGCGGTTATGCAGTGTCTGCAATGGACGTGGCCATCCATAAGCTACCTTACTCACATTGGCAGGCGAAGGAGCCACCAATTCTTCCTCTGCCCAGTGCCACCACAAGCCTAGAGCCGCCCCTGAGTACTGCTGCAATAAATTATTTATAATTTTCAGGTCGCACACAATCACTGCGCCGTGAAACTCATGTTTAATAATGTGCTTTAACTCCTATCATCATAAAAATGATATCACGTATACATCTCAGTATTTTAGTTATTCAGAGAACTGTAATATCATGAATGCAATGGATTCTGTGTCCAGTTGGAGGAAGAGAGCCGGTTTAAGAAGCAAGTAGTGATTCACACACACAGAGCACATAGAAGATCAAATACAAAACAAAGCATTTAACATGCTACTTTAATTACGATGTGATTTGAGAAACTGGTTAATTAAACGATTTTAAGATGAAGTTTATGATGTTCTACTTTAATGACAAAATAAACTACGTGATTAAAGTGGAAATGTCGAGATTGAAATTGACATTTCGTGCTTTTTCCCCACTGTGTGCCTTTTTTTCTCTGTACCCTAATAAGCTTTCATATGGCACTCAGACAGTGGGCTTACAACTCGCCTTTTCACAGCAACTTTCATATGTGACTTCTTTTTTATTTCTGGCACTGTGCGACTTGATCAACTTCCTTTTGTTGATTATACCACGGTTTATTTGAACAAATAGCATGTTTTTCCTTTGCCTCCACTTGGTATTCACTGAAATTCTTATATTTTCCCCCATGCTTTTCCCATTGTCTTTTCACAGAAGGCTGAGCTCAAGGGCGAGTTATATTCATTTGCATATTCAAAGAGGAGTAATTCTGGGAGGAGTTGGGGTGTTACATAAAGTGCGTGCACGAGTGTTACTTTTCACGCTGTTCGAGATTTATGTAGCGGAAGAACGTGGAAGTTGGAGTACGCACAGATTCGTGCATCTGGATTTTTCTGTGCGTAAGCATATTTCGGCTTTTGTGCTTACGCTATGTTATAGTGCGAATTCTACGCACGGCGTTATACACGAGGCCCCTGGTGATTAGTGGTGCCTGGTTTCCTCTAAACGTGACGCCTGGTATTCACACTAAAGAGTTTAATCTTTGTCTCATCAGACCAGAGAATTTTGTTTCTCATGGTCTGAGAGTCCTTCAGGTGCTTTTTGGCAAACTCTAGGTGGGCTGCCATGTGCCTTTTACTAAGGAGTGGCTTCCGTCTGGTCACTCTACCATACAATTGGTGGATTGCTGCAGAGATAGTTGTCTTTCTGGAAGGTTCTCCTCTCTCCACAGAGGACCTCTGTAGCTCTGACAGAGTGACCATCAAGTTCTAGGTCACCTCCCTGACTAAGGCCCTTTTCCCCCGATCGCTCAGTTTAGATGGCCGGCCAGGTCTAGGAAGAGTCCTGGTAGTTTCGAACTTCTTCCACTTATGGATGATGGAGGCCACTATGCTCATTGGGAACTTCAAAGCAGCAGAAATTTTTCTATAACCTACCCCAAATTTGTGCCTCAAGACAGTCCAGTCTTCATGCTTGGTTTGTGCTCTGACATGAACTGTCAACTGTGGGACCTTATATAGACAGGTGTGCGCTTTTCCAAATCATTTCCAATCAACTGAAATTACCACAGGTGGACTCCAATTAAGCTGCAGAAACATCTCAAGGATGATCAGGGGAAACAGGATGCACCTGAGCTCAATTTTGAGCTTCATGGCAAAGGCTGTGAATACTTATGTACATGTGATTTCTCAATTTTTTTATTTTTAATAAATTTGCAAAAATCTTAAGTAAACTTTTATCACGTTGTCATTATGGGGTGTTGTGTGTAGAATTCTAAGGAAATAAAAGAATTTAATCCATTTTGGAATAAAGCTGTAACATAACAAAATGTGGAAAAATTGATGCGCTGTGAATACTTTCCGGATGCACTGTAAGTATATTCGGGCAATGTCAGGTACTTTGGCTAGTATATATATTTAAGTATACATACTGTGACGGACAGCCGGGTCCCATGCCCGGCTGGGACACCCCTTCAACACTGGATCCGGGAGAGCAGCCATGGGATACACTGTACGTTCCCCAGAACGCTTGGTGGCAGCCCTCCTGGGTTACATTGGGGCCACATGGCCACCACCCGGAGGAGCTGCATGGCCTAACGAGCCTCTGTGGAAGTGCAGCCTAATTAGGCCAATTACCACCTGGAGCACTTCCGTGAGGGCTACAACAAGAGCCTGCAGCCACTACTCAGGGGCCAGAATTGGGAGGAAGAGGACGAGGTTGCCTGGGAGGAGGAGGAGGAGGAGGAGGAGGAGGAGGAGGAGTGGTGGTGCCAGAGGATTGTGTTGTGTGGAGTTAAGTGCTTGTGGGACTGTGTATTGCCTGTGGGGTTCACGGGGAAGACGTGCCCCACAGGTGAAGAAAAATAAAAGTCTTTGTGCTTTTACACGTGCCTCTGGGTCAGTCTGTGCCGGGTCGGGCGCAATATCGCATCTTTATATTGCAATACATATATATGTGTTGTGAAGGACAGCCGGGTTCCATGCCCGGCAGGGATGCCCCTGCTGCTTATGATACGGGGGAGCCACCTTTGGTGGCAGCCTGCCTGGCTGACGGTGATTCCTCAACCACCTGCAGGGCTCCATGGGAGATGGAGTCCTCCACAGCCTGGTTGGGGGCTCGGATGGCCGCTAGGGGGACCTGCATGGACTTAGCAGCCTGGCTAGATGAATCTTCAGGTGTAATTAGGACCAGGTGATCAAGCACCTGGAACACTTCCGGTGGGTTATAAAAAGGGCCAGCCACCACCACTCAAGGAACCAGGGTCAGGAGGAGGAGGACTATGCTTATGGAGGAGTGGTGGTTAAAGGAAAGGTTGTTGCTGTGAGGTGAAATAGTGCTTGGGACTGTGTATTGCCTGTGGGTCACGGGGAAGAAGTGTGCGCACGGGTGAAGAAAAATAAAAGTCTTGTTGGTTTTAGACATGCTTCTGTGTCTTTCTGTGTCAGGTCAGGCACCTATATAGCGCCTTTTGTTACAGTGTTTAGGTAATCCATCCATCCAAGGTGAATTACAAAACTGGGATATGTTACCACTGTTTACAGATATTTTATTTGCAGATGGATTATAGACTGATTTCCTCAGGGTCACATAGTGACTTCTACATGATAATTGAATTGGCCTTAAGGTTTAGAGTTTAAACACACTGCCTGATCATGTGTGCCTTTCATAGGGATAATTACCGAAGCATGATGCGTAGTAAACTTTACAAAGATACCCAACAAATCCAGTAAACATCTTGCCACCTAGCAGAGGAAAACAGAGTAGCACTTGTACTAAACATCCTTGAACCAAAATAATCTAGTTTAGGATCATAAGAGCTGACAGCAGAGGGGCCACAAGGCAGAAACCAACACTGCACAGAGTTCCAGTTCATTGAAGGGTACGTATATGTTCAATTTAACGTCACTAGTTAATCTATTCTGCATGTTTTTGGAATTTAGAGGCCAATTAGAGAAAAATCCACATTTGGTACTGTAGTCAGACAACCTGTTTTGGATTTGGACCCACGAGCTGTGAGGGATTAACTACTTTGTTACTAAATCGGTAACAGTGAGGTAAAAGCTGATGGACTGAAAATAAAAGCCAGTGTGACTTTACTGAGCTGCTGCATTATTTGTGTATTATACTGTATGTTGTTGTGCCACTCCAGTGCTCACAGTATAAATGTACTTTGTATGTTCAAAAATGAATTTAGCAGATCAAAATGTTTAACACAAGTAACATTTTAATAAGTTGTAATGGAGGTCCTGATTGAGATTATGGCTCAAGGAATTTCTTGCTGTGCAGGCTGTAATGAGCCCTAATGTTGTTTACATTGGCAGCTTCTGATTTTGTGACACTCAGCCACCACCAACAGGAGGCATTATGTCCTACAGTTTAGTTAGCAGTCCCTGGTTAAAAGTGCATTGACACAGGTTACTTGTGTGACCATATCAGTGTAACTGGGAGATTACTTCAAAGACATGCTATGAACCTTGGATATGGAAGGACTCCCTGAGTTAGATAACCAGTGTAACAATGATGAGGCAAAGACATCGTAAAGGTTTGGGGCAGCCACCCATGTACGGTTCCATGGCTGTAAAATAGGTTTCAATGTGAACAAAGGTGTTCACTGATCTGAGTCTGAAACAGAACTGATTGTATGGAGGCAAGATGGCGGCTTTAAAGGCCAGTACAGGAAGTGACGTCATCTTTGGAGCCAGAACTAGAAGTGATATAATCGGGACTGTAAGTGATGTCATCATTGCACAATCCAACCCTCAACCCCCAATGGGGCCATGAGTAATGTCATCTGGACCAGAAGGTGATGTCATCTGGACCAGGAAGTGATGTCATCATTGGGTTGGGCTGGAATTAATGTCATCAGGGCCAGAAGTGTCATCATCAAAGGTGCCGGAACCAGAAGTGACGTCTTTAGAGGCCTCAGAACCTGCCAGGATTTCCTGAAAATGGTCTGCAAGGAACTGAGAGAGACAGTCAGCACACTCTGCTTCCCCCTGGTCTGTCGTGAAATTAAAATTGCTCAGGCCCTTTAGCTGCCTCCTACTCACACGTGTGTGATACCAGATAACAGAAAGACATCAGAGGTGTTATGCTATGCATGGCTCTCTGATAGCCATTCAAAAAGGGTTTAATGTCCCTTTAACTGGCTGCTTTGATTCTAGATATTGGAAGCCCCAGTTTCAGAAGTTAGTCCTGACATCAGATGTTATTTTTGGGGAATCCTCAGTAGTAGTTCCTAGCTTGGGTATAAATGCTCCTCCTGGTCACTTGTTAAACGTGGGATGGTAGGAGAGAGAGAGCTCAGAGGGAAAGGAAGTAAGCTTAATAATAAAAAGTATGACTAGGCAGCAAAGTGCATTGGCTACCATACCAGACAGCAGAGGAAGACACATGTTCAGTTAGACACACTATAGCCATGAGTTTGCGTTTATTCTCTTTGTTTGTATATATTGTCTCCAATAACTTGTGCCTTTCTTCATTCATTATATTAGTATAATAATCATTTTGCATAGTTTGGGCTCCTTGCTCCTCCAGAGCACCCTTTGTCATCCACAAATTAGGAACTGAACATTCCCAGTACAGGAGCAGGCAGTAAGAATCAGTAATGGGTGTCATATTGTACTAAAAAATAAAATTCATGCATTTTGAAAATAAGGGTGATCAGCTACACAAGCAGGATCAAACCCTTATACCAAATGACTTTCTCAGTGTCACTGTTTATTCTATGCATTATGATACATAGATGTTTAATGCTTGCCCATTTAATAAAAAGACTGATAACCGCAGAGTGTCCACTCTCTGCTTCACAGACTGTCTCGCCATTATGTTCGACTTTGCTTGCATGGCTTGTTTAGAACTATTGAAGATAAGCATTTCATTGAAATCTGAAGCTTTTCACCTATTGATTGTTTTCTTGGCTGCATGAATTAACTTTTTGGTCTAAATGTTGTGTTCAAAACATTTTGTCATCTAAAATGAGCAAACCTATGAAAAGGCATCACATGATGCATCTTTTTAGGAAATGTCCTACATTCTCCGAATACTGTACTAATAATTTTATTCATCAGTCCCCTATACACTAATACCCTGCCCCCCACATTAGTTTTTATGTCATATTTGCATCAATTATTTTTCAGCATTTATAATAGAGTTTCTTCGTTATCCACCACCATGGCCTGGTCATTAATAGTTTTCCTTTCCTTCAGTAACTTACCTTCTGCTCCAATTCTTTTCATGTCACCTTCCATCACCCAAATCTCTTAATTTAGAAGTATATTTAAAATATCAATGGTGAAAACAAGCACCCTTAACTTACAACGTGTGTGCCATATTCTTATTTCCTTTCTTCTGTTTTGAATATTGTTGTCTGTTGAATACGTTGTGCTGGGGTGATGATCATAGCAGGAACTGCCGACAACAAGGTGTACTGCAGAACAAGGTCAAGACCATTCAAATCAGAGGAGATATGCACTGGTAGGGCAATGTAAGCTGTTAACCAGTGCAGTTCTATTAGGATAAAGTGTGCCTTATGTCTGGAAGGTATCTGTTAGAGATTGGCCATAGAAAAGGACAGTGGAAGGAGCAATGAAAAGAAACAGCATGTAACATTCTTAGGCACGCACAGTCATGTGTCAAAACTGTCTCTCAGGTACAAATAGCAAAGTAGCTGCCATATTGCTCTACCCCATCAAAGCCAATAGTAGGTCTAAGATGAGCAGGGTCACTAGGAGCTAAAAGGTGGAGTTCCAGCCTAGAATCATTGGTCCAGATGTGGAAGTGCCTTTGATCAAATGTAATTTTAGGCAGGGATAAAAGTGTCCTTAGAAGAGTAAATAAAGTGTAGTACGGTAATAGAATGTGGGTCAGACTGTGCAAATAGATAAAAAGAGGACAACGTCTTTTAGTGTCATCATTCTAATGAGCAGAAAGTTTGCTGGGTTCAGATTGTTTATTTTTGTCTTGCCCTGCTGATGTAAAACCCTTATATATACTTGCTATATGTAAATAAACTGTAATCTTTCTCTAATCTAATTCTTATCTAATCTAATTTGAATCTGAAAGACATGCCCGTCAAAAGTATACATTTTTGACAAATATAACTTACACCCAGAAATAAGGATTTTAAGAAATGAAGATTGCAGGATTTGGTTTACATGTCTATTTTTCTCATAACTACCACTACAAACAGCGCATGCTGACTAAATAGTGGGCCCCAATTTCACTCCAAGGGGCTTATTTTTTGCTTCAAATAGTTTTTTTATACTTTTATTTGTTGCCAGTGTTTATTTATCTGTTCTATTCTTTTTCTTCTGCTTCCGCTCCTTCTTCTTCATTCAGAAAGTGCTGGGAGGTGAGACGTAACACAAAAAATGCTTAACTCTTTCCTGTTAGTTTCCTAGAAATTCACATTACTTCTGCAGAGTCTGATACCTTTATAGTATCCTAATAATGATAATTAGTATCTGATGGAACAGAACAGACATGGGGCAAAACACACAGAGAGACTCCAGCAACTTTGGTGTTACCCACATTAATGCACCTTCATTTGCAATAAACAGAATCACCTGAAAAAGCAGAATGAGTATGATGATGATGATGATGGTAATGAAACTCTTACACAGGCACTTGTTATATTCCAACAATACTGAATATGGCAAGCCCAGTTTTGTAATTTCCGGAATGACATAAAAGCTGAGCATTTTCAGGTGCTTAATTTTGAGAAGCAAAAGTTGATATGGATGAAAATGTGCAGCCAGACAGAGACCCCAGGAGGGACTGTACTTGAGAACCATTGGGATAAAAGGAAGTAACGGGACAAAGCTGGATTGTGGTGAACTCATGAGCCTGTGAGAAAATGTTTTATCACAGACTTTTAGAAGAATGGTGGTCGGTCATACATATGTTCAGCGTGTGGAAGGCAATTTGAGTGAATGGATGCAGAACACCTCAATCGACTATTGGTAGTAATTTGGAGGCTCAGATGATATCTACACCAGGGTGGATGTATTATGTAACACTTTATCACTGCACCACCAACCATAATTTACCAGGTAATGCAACAAGCACCATTTACTATCATGGAATGTGTCTGATTTGATGTCATGTGCAATTACCCTGGACTGTTATGAAATGATGTTCAGTCTTGTTTAGCAGTTTCTATATATATTTGTAATATAAATTTTATGGCGTAAAATATAATTTAAAATGTAATATTTTGCTAGCTGCTTTTAATTCATGAATGTATTGGTTCATACGTAAATGATATTGATTTGCACATGTATGTAATTAGTTTTCATAGTATGCCATTGATCTCTATATGAAAAATGTTGGTTTGTGTGCTTACCTTTGCCTTTAATGATGAATATATATGATGGTTTACAAGCAAAATAAAATTGGTTTGCATACAAGTGGCCTTGGTTCATCTGGTGTGAATACAACTCTACTTATTTATTATTTCATTTTTGGATGGAACCTCTATACTATGTAAATGATAAGATCAGGGTACCACTGTTTATGTGCAGTTTTGACACAGGCAGATTGAGAGACTTGAGTGAGCCAGAGGTGTGAAGTATGATGACTGTGTTGTTTGAAGCCCTGTGCCTTGACCAGTTTGTATAATATTGGTTTATGCACCATATATACAGTATTTACTTTTATGGTTGTACTGTATTGACTTTATATATGAAGCACATCAGGTTTTATCATTTGATACTTTAGAGTTGTAATACATTAGTTTGGTGTGCATAGTTTTATTGGGTTATATATAGATCTTGCATTGGTTTTACACATATATGATATTTTGGTGTGCCACATATACTATACTGGCTTTATGCATATTGTGAAGGACAGCCGGGTCCCATGCATGGCAGGGACGCCCCTGCTGCTTATGTTCCGGGAGTGCGGTGGCTCCCCCGGAACATAAGCAGCAGGGGCGTCCCTGCCGGGCATGGGACCCAGCTGTCCGTCACAATATGTACACCATATTTATTCATTATGAATCTCTCAGATGTTATCGGTGCCATACTGGATTTTGCTTGTGCATCATATTGGTTTTACATACACAGCTTGTACGTTTTTATGTATTTCTTCTGCTTGTGTGTGTGTGTATTGCATTGGTTTTTGTATCCATATTTTATTGGTGATCTTGAGTGCAATTAAAGGTTTTCAGATTGCAAGTCTGCTACTTAAATCCAAATTGTGACACGATGACAAGATTCAAGTAGGTACTTCAAGTTCAGTTTCTCAGAAGCTATTGTGCTTTAAAATTAACTGTGTACATAATGTTAAGAAATGTGAATCTTTCTATCTTTTTTTTTTAATAAAACATGCTTATTTTTTCTATGGATGACAAATTACCTTTCAAACATAACAAAGTACCAAATCAATACAGTAGTGACGTAAAATAATGTATGACCTGTGAATTTATGTACAGGCTTTGCTTTCTCAGTGAATATTATAAAATCTTGTGTATATATATATATATATATATATATATAAAGCACAGCTTGTGCAGCTATAAAAAAATTAAGCATCAAGACCTAATCTTTCATGACATGAATTAATGAGATGTTGTAAACAACTAAAAAGATAACTAAGCTTTGTTAGGTTTTACTGTAAAAGTGATCTTCTTTTGATTACCTTATATTTTACTAAGTGCTCCTCTTATCTTCTTTTGATTTTTCCTCTGTAAAATCCTCTGTGAATTGCCTGAATGGACTCAAAATCCACCTTACTTGTCTTTGACTCTTTTAGTTCCACTTTCATGTCGGCTTCTGGAATGTCTGGTTCCATCTTTCTTATTCCAATTTACACTCATCCAATTTAGATTTGCCATTCTTCTGCTATAGCTTCAAGATGTATTCCTTCCATTGATTAATTGTTTTTCTTTTAGTGATTTATATGTTGTTTTATTATTGAATTGTTATTTAGTATAATAAATCAGAATTATTGCTTATGTCAGAGACAGTGTGAGCAGTCTGAGCTGATTAGAACTGACAACAAAGTAGCTGTGCCTGTGGTTCACATTATTAGCTTTTGACTTGAGGTAGTCAGGGGAAAAGAAGACTTCTGGCAATGGGAGTGCAACCATGAATGTGGCAGTGACAGGGTCACGGCTACCACAAAATGTTTGTTTGTAGCTAGATAGACAACAGACTAATCAGATAGATAAAAAGACAGACAGACAGACAGACAGACAGACAGACAGACAGATAGATAGATAGATAGATAGATAGATAGATAGATAGATAGATAGATAGATAGATAGATAGATAGATAGATAGATAGATAGATAGATAGATAGACTCACAAGCATTTGAATAGATTACAGAACAGCAGTTTGATTTGTAGTTCTTTGCAACAGTTCTATAAAATATACCTGTCAAATTTTAGACTAAATCTATTATATTGTTTTGATATTTTTATGTAAATTCTTTCCAAAACATTCTGAAGTAAGGGAATACAATCAAACATGTGATTTGTGTTATTACTTATTTGAACATTACTTCCGCTGTGACTCCTGTCGTCTATCAAATGTATTTAATCTACTACAGATAATTATGACAATGCTGGGGCAAACACAAGGTGCCTTGATGCAACATGACTCTTGCCTGACAGCTTCCAAAGACCATTTTAATCCTATACAGCACCACAGCTTAAGGGAAATGGCTGTAGTGACATATGTGACATTGTCTAGAAAAGATGTGCGCACCTTAGTATGTTATAAGGATATAGATCATTCTGTAAGCGAGGGTGTCATGTAGCTGAATATATTTGATTGATTCTCATCTTTTGCCATCTTCAGGTCAGATGTTTCTTTTATTAATTAATTTTATTACAGAATAAGGACACTCGCTGTAAAATATTTTAACTCTCTTTCTTAAGCAAAAAAAGCATTGTGATAATGCATGAACATGGCACTTCTTAACTTTATTTCAGCAATTTATATAATCAGAGCCTATCCACAGTTTGACTTCATTGTTCATTCCCAATATTCTCTCTTCCTACGGTCACACGAAAAAGCCCCTGCATCTAAGATGCTCACTTTCCTGCCTGCAGACATTTTTTAATAAGTAATAAATAGTAAATCTGAATGAGCAGACAGGGAGACAGAGTAGATGATGGGGACACAGGCCGGCAATGCGCCAGGGGTCAAATGCAGACATATTACTGTCTCAAGCCAATTTCTTTGAAGCAGGAAGGATTTGTTTCTCTTTAAATGGCCAGGTCACTAAATATAGAGCCTAGCATGAAAAATGCAAGAGTCTCTAGAGACCAGGCGACATGGATCCACTATTACTGATCCCCCTGGGGGGAGCCACGAGGCCAGCTTTTAAAGAAGAAGCCTTGTTTTCAATTAACAAGAGCAGAAGACGAAGAGACGTCAATAAGGGATTATTTATTTGGCAGACTTTGCGAAGGAAAGGGTAGAAAGGGGTTACAGTAGCTTGTATTGGTAATATAACAAAATTTGATCTTTCTTCAAGTACGGAAGAAAAGGGAAAAGTCATCATTTTGCGAAATATTTGCATCCAAAATCAAAATGTGCACTGCATTTACAAGATGGATCGATCTAGCAATTTTAATCTGACATAGACACTGAAGTGACCTGCTGGATTATGTATCTATAGCAAGGTCCATCTTTAAATTTCAAATTTTAAACTGACGAGATGCAATACAAGACAGGCAACATTTCATGTGCTGTATATTATATGGTGCAAATGTATAATGAATCATTTATTACCATATATTAACCATTAATGACACACCAAGAATGCTTATAGCGGAGTCTATTTCATGCAGTTTATTTGTACTGCATATTAAGAGATTTTTGTAGTATTGGAGTACACAGAGTAATTTGTATGTCTTTTGTTTTCATAAAGACACATTTAATAGATAGATAGATAGATAGATAGATAGATAGATAGATAGATAGATAGATAGATAGATAGATAGATAGATAAAAGCACACATGTTCTAACATTGCCTGTTTTCCTGTTGCTTTGACCCATTATGTAAGGACTCTGAAGTTTTGAATTTCTTACATATCTTGAGCAGATGGGCCTGCTGTCTGATGACACATTTGTTGGATTAAAAAAAAAGGTAAAATTGCTTCACCTGGCCTTGAATTTTTTTCATGCCATCGTCCCTTATATTTTGGGCATGATGACAGCGGGTGTATCATCCTCTCTCTCTGTAGCCTTTCCTGTTTCACAGTGGATGTGCAGCATTACCTTCAGGCAGGCAGTTTTTCTTGGCCAGCTATAAACTTTTATTATCCTAACATATTTCAGTTATAACTAGTTGATATGATATATGAAATATTATTGAAAACAAATCTACCAACCAGTATATCTACAGGGAAAGCAAAAACTATGTTAAGACCTGATGAGTAGGGATTTCACTATACTTCAGGTCACAAATGACATTAAATAAATTAAAAAAAAAAAAACATTTTCAGATGCTGAGTATCTCAAAGTAAGGAATCTATCTTGGAGTTTGCTAAAAGACACCTGAAGGACTCTGAGATGGTGAGAAATAAGATTCTCTGGTCTGATGAGACCAAGATAGAACTTTTTGGCCTTAATTCTAAGTGGTATGTGTGGAGACAACCAGGCACTGCTCATCACTTGTCCAATACAGTCCCCACAGTGAAGCATGGCGGTGGCAGCATCATGCTGTGGGGGTGATTTTCAGCTGCAGGGACTGAACGACTGGTTGCAATCGAGGGAAAGATGAATGCGGCCAAGTACAGGGATATCCTGGACAAAAACCTTCTCCAGAGTGCTAAGGACCTCAGACTGGGCCGAAGGTTTACCTTCCAACAAGACAATGACCATAAGCACACAGCTAAAATAACGAAGGAGTGGCTTCACAACAACTCTGTGACTGTTCTTGAATGGCCCAGCCAGAGCCCTGACTTAAACCCAAATGAGCATCTCTGGAGAGACCTAAAAATGGCTGTCCACCAACGTTTACCATTCAACCTGAAAATAAATCTGCAACAATTTCAAAAATTCTATTTTTTGGCTGTCAATATGGGGTGCTGTGTGTACATTAATGAGGAAAAAAATTAATTTAAATGATTTTAGCAAATGGCTGCAATATAACAAAGAGTGAAAAATTGAAGGGGGTCTGAATACTTTCCGTATCCACTGCATATATATCAAGAGAGAGAGAGAGAGTACACACTCATGCTGGGTGTCCAGCCCAGGACAAAGGTGGATTCTTTATCTGGCTGGGATGCCACAATGTAAGGATGGACTAAATGGGGCAATACACAGCCGGACGCCTTATGATTCCCGTCCTGATTAGTTTGCTCAAAGGCTACAGGAACCATCAAGAAAGGACAGCAGAGAGTAGTTCATCCCCCAGTATAATAGGTGGCAGTGTCTCTCATATACAGTCCAAGCCTGGACACCCGATTGTCTACATGGAAGTTGGAGTCCGGAAATGAAGCCCTGTAGGGATCCCTGGGGGTCACTACAGCACACTACCAGGAAAGAACCTCCCTGGCTTTCTTATGACTCGTAAGTGCATCCAACTGGCCACATCACATCACCGGAAGTGGTCCACCTTAAAAGAAGCCTGCTGCCACCGCTTGAGGAGACAGAGTTGGGAAGCAGTAGAGGATACTCAGCGTGGTTAGAGGAGAGTAGGAAGCATTGTTTGTGATTGTGGTTATTGGCTGTGTTCATTCCTTTCCTATTCTTTGCATTTGAAGAGCTGTTGGAATTAAATACTGGTGTATTGGAACCCAAAGTTGTATTGGGTCATCTGAGTTTAGGGTTTGGGGATCGCCAGCACTCCCAACTGGTCACAATAAATATGGCCTAAACAGACACATCCAATGCGGGCTGAAGCATTTCTATTTCATTATCTATCTATCTATCTATCTATCTATCTATCTATCTATCTATCTATCTATCTATCTATCTATCTATCTATCTATCTATCTATCTATCTATCTATCTATCTATCTATCATTTCAGCAGTAGGCAAAGATGCCTGATCCGCTCAACAGGGGGAAAGTGTAGCAGGGAAGGAGACGTCAGAGTTTGCCACACCTCTTTATGGGACATGGTCTCAGAAGAGAATGTATGTATTATGAACACCAGGAAAAGCAGGGTGTTCAAAAATTGTTATTTTGTGGCCTACTTAAGCATTGACAACAATTTTTTGCAGTTTTCTTTTTTTAAAATTTATTCAGATATGGTGTGCCACTATCTTAAATAGAGAGTAATGACATCATATGGTCTTAAGAGTTACATGATTAACAAGAGGCATAGTAACTGTGAACAACCTGGCTTCATCCAAAATGACATAATCATACAAAAAAGAGAATATGAAACTGCATAGCCAGAATAATAATAAAATTAATGATCCAACTGAAAGAAACATTGAAATGTTCCAAAAATAAAATGAATTGATTAAGGAATGTCAAAAATGTGGCATCAGTGGAGCTCCTCTGCCTATTTAAGTGTATAGAGGTATATTAGAGTACAGCTCTTGCCCGGTGCCCTTAACCCTAAAAGTGATTCCATAACTTGGCCAATAGTGACTCGCCGTTAACAGATGTCTTCCAGGTGAAAGGCGTTTCAGTGTATAGTTGTACAGAACCTCAGCTGGCATAAAGAAAATGCTTTGTCAGTTGAGAAGAGAAAGTGCCTGTTTTGGTTTAGTATTATGGGGGGTAAGCTGCTCCACTAGGTGGATAGGGGTTTAAGAACTGTCAGTTAAGGCCAGAAGTACAGCATTTTGGTTGTTTTGCTTTTTTATTTGTATTTTGACTTGTCCTCATGTTCATCCCTCCCTTGAGCTTTTTTTTCAGTTAAACAAATATACCATTTTTGATGCATTCATGCTTCTGTGGTGTTATTTATATTTGTCCAGGCTCAGGGTTAAAATAATAGTCTAGTGAAAAGCAGTTACTGCTGTGGATAGGGTGTCCTCCTGCTCTACTGACCTCTAATCTACTCTAATATTAGTAGCCTGGACAAGAGTCCATCAAACTACTTATCCATATCCAATCAACTATCCATCCATTTTCTCAGTAAACCATAGGAGGTGAGTCTTTTGGTTTAAAGTTCAGCACCTTATAAAATGTTCTTATATCTGCAATATTACATGCACCATCATATGAAAATGTTAGTATTACCAAAAAGACAATGCTCAAGGAATTGATAAAATGTATTTTATCTTGGAACATGTCATGCAACGTCTGCACAATCCTACATGTTAAATGACGAATTTTCTTATCCAGTGAGTTACAATGCCACTGCTCAAAATGGTTTGACACCTCTGACAATGGAACTGATGGCCCTGTGAAGTGTATACCCTCAATTGAGGCCTTAAGCATGACTTTGACTCACATCTCTTTGTGTCTCTGGACTAGAATCTCCTTCTGTGTCATTTTTGAACACACATTATCTCCCAAAATGTCATGGTGCTGAGCCGCTTCAGTGTAGCACAAGCTTTTTCCCAAATTCATTAGGCTTAAGGTGATGGAGACGCTGGAGTGCTCAAAACCAGCCATCGGATAAGGCAAAACGGATTAAAAATATATTTTCTTTTTCTGAGATTGTCGGAGCAGCAGGGTTTGGCAGATTGGATGGAAGATGAGGAAGAATTGGCACCTTGAATTAAAGAAGCAGATGTTCCAAAGGTCTCCATTCATCTGTAATATCTGCTTCTTCTTCTTCTTCTACTTCTCCTTCTACATCATAAACAGCTACACTAAGGCTGAAGGTTAACACCAAATATGCAAAGGAAATCAAGGCATGAAGCTGTCACCAGCTTACTCACATTAAGCCTGATTCGATTTCAGTAGTATGGAGTGGCAAAATGGAAGGCCAGCCACACCACAGCAATGAGATTTCAAAATACCTTCAGGCTGAACCCTGAGATTCTTGTATGAAGTATACAAACCTGAACCATTTTGACCTTGTAAAGAAAGCTAACAATCTAGTAGAGGTGTTTTCTTCCTCTTTTTTTATTTTTTTTTTATTTTTCCTAATATACAAAAGAGCCAAAGAAAAGCATTTCCCTACATTAAAGAGTAAAGATTTCCACTTTAATGGGATTTCTGAATTTAGGGCTCTGTGGAATTGTGTTTCTGTTCAATTTGAAACAAAAAAAAGAAAAGAAACTGAATGAATATGTGATTTTTTTTTTTTTTACAGATGAGATCTTATCAACATACGACAGCAATCACCTGCGCAAAGAAAGAGACACAAAGTCTCAATTTATCTAAAGGACGTTAGGCGACACTTCTACAGTTCTGGCTGAGATTAAATAGATCTTTTTTTAATATCTTCATAGCTTTATTAACGGAAGTACCTCTAGCAAAAAATAAATAAATAAATAAAGAACTTATCACAAAGGGCTATATCCTGCATATCTATAAGAAATGGCCAATTGCTGTCTCATCTCTGACAAAAACCATTTTTTATTTGGTGACTGCTTCAGTAATATTAGAAGTACACCTCCCGAGGCGACACCTCAGCTGCTCAGAGTAGAACATCTGTTGAGGGGAAAAAAAGTGTAGCAGTATGTTACCCGGTGACACAATTCACAAAAAAAGGGAAAAAGGTTCATTATAATTTACTGGTTTCTGTTGCTTGAGCCCTTGTGTGATGCCAGTTACACGCTTTTCTGTGAGGACCTTAGAAGGTCTCTCTCTGTGTTCCTGTGGACTTTTCATTTATCAACACAGTCCAAAAACATGCAGTCAAAAAGACATGGATCTCAATTTCCACTGGACTGTGAGTAAATGTGCATGTGTGTCCTGAGCTGATAATTTCCAGGATAAACTCTGCCTCCCTCTGACCCTAAATGGGGTTGAATTGCTTACAAGTGATGCACTACTGCCTTAATCCTCTGTGTCACAGCAATGAAGTCTGCTGTGCTCTTTTGGGGTAAGGGATTATTGTTCAATTAGAAGTCAGTCATTTTCTTCTAGCAAGTCATGAGCATGTTGGCAGGGATTCAAAAACACCATATTGTACTTCTTTGGTAAATATACGGTGGTTGAAAAGTTCTTAGTATACATGAAAATAAATAGCTTATATGATGACATCTGAATCTTCTTGAACACAGACTGCAACCAAATTTGTCACTAGCGTCTGACATGCCAATGAGTAGCACTACCCAGACAAAAAGATCGAACATAATTTATTACAATGGTAGAAGTACCCATGTTCGATGTGAAAGAGGTTACTGAATGTGTTAAAAGAGCTGATCTGCTAAAGAAGACTGTTCTGCAAAAATTGTCTTTATCTTCACATGGGACTTTTGAAATAATTGAATGAATTGCATGCATTGCATGAAAGGCCAGGTGTATTTGACAAAGATTTGCTTTAAAAATTGACAACACAACATTAAATCAATTCATTAAATGAAAAAATAGTCTTGCTAACTTTGCAACTGAGTCAAATACTACACCTGAAGGATGTACACACCTAGGAGGCCCTAAGCAAGGAGTGATCTAGTGCTACCAGTCAAGTTTTTTAAAACCAATTGTGACCAAGCAGATTGCACTTTTTATGGACTAACTGATTTCGACTAGACATCTACATTGAGAACTCTTCACATCAAGAATGAACATTATATGTGGGTTGATGTCATTATGGGAAATAACTAACTCAGCATAAGAGACAGCCCTACCTTCAACTATCATCATGAACTTTGGGTAATGACTGAAAGAATGAGATTGCAAGGACAAGCAGCAGAAATGAGGTTTCTTCACTGGGTGGTTGGGCTAACATTCCATGATAGGGTGAGAAGCTCAGTGATTCAGGAGAGAGTCACAGTAAAGTCTCTGTTCTTCTGGATCGAGAAGCGCCAGTTGAGGTGGTTTTGGGCATAAGAATCCCACCAGCGTGGCTTCCCCTAGAGCTGCTTCAGTCACCTTCCACTGTGCGGAGAACCTGCAGCAGGCACAGGATACACTGGACGGATTTAATCTCTCAGGAATTTTGGGAATGCCTAAGACTTCTCCAGAAAGAGCTGGAATCTGTATCTTGGGACAGGGAAGTTGAGGTTGACCTGCTTGACCTGCAGCCACTGTGACTCCCCACCAAGAATAGGAAATGAGAAGAAGAGGAGACGCAATACATATTTTTTGTATGTGTCATTTTCTGTTTCTTTTTAATAAGACTGTACACATAATTAGTTTATAGCATGCTGAGCTTTAAAGTAGAAATGTGTTTTATTAGAATGAACTGAATTGAACTGACAAGATGCTACTCTATGAATAATGTGAAAGCAGTATTTAAAAGAAACATTCTTTAAAGCAGGGAATCATATTTAGTGGGTAAATATTCTATAAATCAAAATATTGATCCAAGCTTTGGGCAGTAGTAGAAAAATCAAGACTCTATCATGACATCTTGTAACACGCCAACTTGTTAAGCGACTAAAGTCACATACAGTATATACTTCATGTGGAAGTAATTTCCAGTTCTGATGGCATCTATTCCAGGGCTATGATCTGAGAAAAATAAGCAAAATAATCTTCATATTTGACCTTTTCACATCTATATAGTGGATTCGAAAAATAATGAGACTCCTTCAATGCATATGTTATTGTGTTGTACATTTGCCCATCAATCTACACTCAATAACCCATAATAGCCAAAATGAAAACATATTTCCAGTACGGTTTGTAAAATGATAACAAATCAAAAACTGAAATCTCTCATTTATGAATGTGTTCAGACCCTGTGCTGTGGCACTCAACATGGTGATCAGGTGTATTCTGTTTGCTTCAGTTATCCTTGAGATGTGTCCAGAACTTGATTAGAGTCCACCTGTGCAAACTGAATTGATTGTTCATCATTTAGACAGGCACACAAATGTGTATATGAGGTGCCACAATTCGCACTGCATGTCAGCACAAAAACCAAGCCATAAAGTCCAAGGAAATCCTCTGTTGACCTCCACTTTCAAACTGTGGTAAGACATACCATTTTTGAAGCTTTGAGTTCTCTCAGGAGCACCTTCGCCTCAATAACTGTGAAACAGAAGAAGTTTGAATGACCAGGACTCTTCCTAGAGATGATCATCCAGCCACAAATGGGCATTGCATTTTTGTTGAGGGAGGTGACCAAGAACCCAATGGTCATATGCAGAGCTTGAAATGTTCTCTGCTTAGATGGGAGAACCTTTTGAAAGGATGACCATCTCAGCAGCACTCCATCAATCAGGTGTTTATGGTAGGCAACCTTGCAAAAAACACAAACAGTGGCTCACTTGGAGTTCGGCAAAAGGCATTTAAAGGACTCTGGTCTGATGGAACAAAAATGTAATTATTTTTGATAAAGTCCAAACATTATGTATGGAGAAGACCATACACTGCTCATTGCCCACCTACAGCAGCAGATGAGACAGGAAGACTGGTCAGGACTGAGGGAAGAATGACTGCAGCCAAATACAAAAACGTCCTTTAAGAAAACCTGCTCCAGAGTGCATGTAACATCAAACTGAGGTGATGGTTCTTCTTTCAGCATGAAAATGACCCAAATTACACAGATAAGACGACACTGGAGTGGCTTCAGGACAAGTATCTAACTGTCTTTGAATGGGTGGCTACGCCAAAGTCCAGACTTAAATCCCATAGAGTATGTGTGGTGAGACCTGTTTACAGATGCAGATTTAATGGAGCTTGAAAGGATCTTTTAGGAAAAATGGGATATATGGCTCAAATCTAGGTGTGCAAAGCTTGTTTACACTTACCTAAAAAGACATGAAGCTGGAATTGCTGCCAAAAGTGCTTCTACAAAGTATTGAATAAAGAGTCTGAAAATTTAAAGACTGAGATATTTCAATTTTTGATTTTTAATTAATTTGAAAACCTTTCTGAAAACATTTTTACATTTTGTCATTTGAGTGTAGATTGATGGGCACAAATGGCAAGTGTATCCATTTAAAATGAAATCTAAAACACAATAAACTGTGCAGAAAGTGAAGGGGTCAAATATATAGAGAGATAGACAAGCTGGCATCTCAACCAGGATGGACCCTGCTCCCTTGCCTGGCCAGGAAAAAATGATAAAGGAAGGTCAGTGAAGGAGTGGTGATATTTCCCCTTCTGTGCTAGGATGTGGGCATAGAAGGACGCTACACCAGGGCAGTCATCCTGGGAGCTATGGAGGGACATGCTGGTTGGGCTTTGGAGGCTACAGGTATTGTGTTTCCCTGTACACTAGATGGCAGCATCCTGTGTAGTGAGCCATAACATAGGTAGCATGGGAGTTGGGGTCTCCCTGATCTGTTGGGTTCTGTGGGGGCTGCCGGGGGTAGCTTTCGGACATTAACTGCACAATGACCAGAGTGGTCCCTGCCTGACTTGGAAGCACTTCCTAGAGTCAATGAATTGAGCACTGGAAGTACTCCTGGGTCGGGTATTAAAAGAGAGCCCTTTATTTGACTTTGCACGTTTGAGCTGGGGGAGAAGATTGGAAATACTAGGCTGAGAGCAATAGGTGGAGCACAGATGGAACAGGAAAAATGTCAGGCTTGTTGTGCTGTATTGTCTTGGGTTGGAGCCATTTATGACATCCTGGGAAGGAAGCCTGTCAAAGTTTCACTTTATTATCCTTCTATATAAAAGCGGTCGGGATTGTCCTTCTGTCCCGTGAGTGCTCCGCAGTAGCGAAGTTTCACACACGCCCCATCCATTTTGCAATGCACGATGGGATTTGTAGTTTCATTTTTCCAGGTAAAAGATGATTTTCTACTCCAGACTGTGCGATATCTTCTACTTCTTTCTTATTATATAAAAACGGTCGGGATTGTCCTTGCGTCCCGTGAGTGGAAAGCGTAGCGGTATTCTGCTTATCACAGACTTACTACTTGCAGCTTGTGGTACGAAGCAACATGATGTGAGCAGAGTTCTGGTGCTCCCATCGTTCCCTTGCTTTTGTGCTTGATGCGCTGGAAAAAATAGACAAAATTATGTCTCTGGAAATAATTAATGTTGATGGAGTACAAATGCCTCACCGCGTAGTAAATATCAGGGGGGTTCAAAAGGGCGACCTCAATATAGAAAAAAAGTTTACATTTCATCACAAAAATAACAGAAACTACAAGTATTAAAGTAATACCGCTCAAATGCAATATAACCAAATTAATGAGTTTGTATAAAATATCAAATTGATCTACATGTTGAATTGCCTTAAGAAGTGGTCAACTTAAAAGTCGGTCTCCTTAAAAGGCGGGTCAGCCTAGTTGTAAATAAAAGCATTAGATGTGTACCTAGGTTTGTGTCTTAGCAGTTGTGTCTGGCGTTTGGGGGCTCTGGTACTACACCTAGTGTTCAATCTATATGTATATAATTTCAATGACAGTTTGAATTAAATCAGAAAATGACAAGGGGAAATGCGAAGGAAATCAAAAGATGTAATTAAATGCTCAGACAGTATACAAATAGAAGATAAAAGCACATCTTAATAAATCAGATATGGACAAGTTACTGTGGACATGGTATGAAATGTTCTGTTTCAGTATTATATTCCTCCCTAGCCAATGATAACACTTCTTTAAACAGATCTACTGGGTTATATGCCCCATTTCAAAGGAGATATTAAAATGATATATTGTAGTTTTATTTAGTGCTTCCTTTTAATAGAATGTTGGTTAAAATATATGTAATTACTGAAACTTTCATTAATTCTTTGTAAACAATCTTATCTTCATGAACTGAAGGAATAAATAATCATTCCCAAATAAGCTTGGTGCAAGTGCATGTCCTTTGATGGACTTGTGCTCCATCCACGGTTGTTTTGCATCTTCTAATGATTCACTATATTTGCATTATGATTTTGTAAGTCATCTTGGATCAGTGGCATCAGGAGAGGTGAACTTCAGAGCATTAAAGCCTTGATTTATTGCCCCCAGTCCCTGATCTTTTTGTCCATCATATATAATATAGCCCCTGGCCATTGTTACACCACACATATAAGACGCACATGAAGCCCCATTTGTGTGATACCACAAGCAACAATCACAGAGGGGAGCTAAGACCCTGATACCTGTAATTCCTAGAAATACTTGGATAAAGGGATTACAAAAGGAAAGAAAAATGATAATAAGCATGTATCCATGTACTTTTATTTAATACAAATTAGTATTATTAAAGCATCCAAATGACAAGAAAAAAGTAATCCTAGACTGTGAAAACTGTGATTCCATAAAAGGTTGATGGAACCCTGTCATGTTGAAGAAAGAGTAAAATTCATCCTCCCCTTTTCTAAAGTCTCTCAGAATATTGTAGGGGCTGAAGCTCACCCTGACAGCATGGCATATAGAACAAAAACAAACCTTTCCAGTCCATCTCGGGCACACAGCCATACTCATACATACCAGTCAATAGTTAAGCTGACACAAATTTTAAGGATTTGAAATGATAACTGAACATTTTTCTGAGTAAACATGTTCAGTAGCTGTAGATCCTTCATACCATTCAAAAGGTTATTCAGACTTTCAAAATTCTCAGAAATGTTAATAAGCATGATTTAATAAACTGTAGGAACTCAACTTTGAGATTGTGATGAACCATAACAAGACTTTCAGATGGTAAGCTTAGAAGAACTCATTAAACACACACACCAATACAGGCACAAGATCTGGAAGAAAGTAATCCATGTTCTTTAAGGGAGCCACCTTATGAGAGTTTGGAGCAAGTTAATTAAAATAATATGATAAAATAAAACACCTGAATAGTGATTCTTAAATGTTCACACAACATATATGAAACATTATTTCATATAGTGCCTTTCATAGAAACCAGGATCTCAAAGAGTCCTTACAAAGCACTCACCGTACACTAAGAGTGGTTTTTTTTATATCCATTAAAGCAGGCAGAAGGTGACACATGGCAGCTGCTTGTGCTTTGTTCCCCTTGCTTTTGCTCGCATTAAAAATATGAAATGGGAAAGTTTACGATCTCTACTTTTGCCAACGAGGTTCTGACCTTGTTTCTCATGTTTAATGACTGCCCCCCCTAGACACATCAGAGAATCTCTTTGACGGGGACCTGGTGGAAAGACTCTGTTTGCCTATTAATCATTCACTTGACTGATTGCTCTGCCTTGCTTAATTAAATAAATTAATTTGTGAGCTGCCACCATTCTTTATAGATCTGTGTATATGATATAGTGTCTGCTGACAGCCTCTCTCCACCCCCTCTCGGCACACCCTTGCTTTCCATTGCACTTATGGTCTTGTCAGATTCAATGCACTTGGCGAGGGTGGGAAAGTGTGTGATTTGCAAGAAGCACTGGTACACTTGTCTATTTTTGAGGCTCAGATCATTCTAACCTATTGTCAACTCTGTCCTGTTGACACAAATGATATGCATCCGAGTCCTGGGAAGAACTGTTTTACATCTGCTGTATCAGAAAGTGTTCATCCCCTCTGTGTGGTGATTCTTTCCTAGTCAGGCCCATATATTGTCGTTTACCTCAAGAATCACAGTGCAATTGGTGTCAATTTGACCAAAGGTTCAGATTCTGAATCAAGTCACTGAAGGATTTTCACACTTCTACAGCTCAGATTCCAAGGAGACGACATCTGAATTTATGTTGAAACTGGTAATTGCACTTTGCGAGTGCAGATAGGCTATAATAGGTGAGAATAAACCTATTTAAAAATGCTAATGATTTTAACAATGGATTGCATCCTTTCCTACTGCACCTTTGCTTCCGGGGACTTTATTAATGCACTGAGATCTGCCGCATAGGGTGTGATATGACAACCCCACCCTGCTTTTTCCGGTCCAATGCAGCTGATGAGACTAATTGGCAGCAAATCAGGCTGGCACCTCTGTCGAACGACTGGAGGTTTCTGCACCTTTACAGCTGGTAAAGGCAATAAGTGTTGCTAGAACTCGGCACAGCGGCTGAAGCCATTTTCTTAAACATTTGAGAACAACTCTGTTCCCATCTGGTTCCCTGGTGTGTATCAAATATGCAGAGCAGGCAAAGTTAAAATAAACAGAAAAACAAATGCCACAACACCCTGCTGTCACTCAGCACTGCAGCATTCTGAATTCTGAATGACATAAATTCCATATTTGTAGATTTTTATGATGAAAGACAGCTCACTAACAGAGCAGTCAGATCTTGTTAGACGAAACAGATACACAGTATGGTACATTACTATTGAGTCAAGGGGGAACAGGCAAGGAAAGGAAAGCAAAGACAGAGGTGATAAGACAGACATGGCTGCCAAAACGAAAGCACACCAAACTAACTTTGTCACAGATATGTTATCCAAATAAAGATCTAAATTTTTAAAAGGAGTCCAAGATGGTTAGATGTAGAAACACAATGAACATCTGATATCTGAGGAGCAGAACTGTATAGCAGGTGTCAAGAGGTTGGATACATTCTCAAGCTGTTTCTACCATTTTTGACTGGCAGAATTGGCCTTGGGAGCCAAATCTAAGTGTTGCTCTCCTATAGAGTTTTCCACTGGCCTGTCACTGCTCTATTTATTGCTTGTCAACAGTGATTGTATTGAAGTCGCATAAGGGAAATGAAGCAGGAAAGATGGCTACTGCACTTTGCTCTGGCACTATGTCTTATGTCACTGTGCAAAAAATATGTACACTTCTTATTTAGTATTTATGTTTTACCTACAGTTTCGAATCATTTAGCCCATCTTTTGGAAATCTTTCCAGTCTAGTGATTTTTTTATTTTTACTTTTGCGTGTGCTCAGCCTCATTGTCCCTTTTGAGTCACTACCTATTGTTGACCTTGCTTTTTAATTTTTTTTTTTAATTCTTACTTGCTTGTTGTAGCATCTCTCCAGTATACTTATCTGGATCAAACCACTTCCTGGCTCAAGCTACCGACATGACAGTACTGTGCTCATCTTCAATTTTCTTAACATAGAAGACAATGCTGATGGCTTGCACAGTGTAGGTGACGACCTTAGATGGTGTGGTAGAGGGATAAAATAGTCTACTTCAATTCAGTTTTCTTTATTTTGCTTAAATAATTAATTATATGGGTACTAAGGTGGTGCTTGGTGGTTTGTTTTTTTTTTTGTGGCTTAAGCAAGGTTAGCGATTCCACCCCAGACTAGGAGGAGGCACTACTGCTAACCATTTTCTCTCTTCCATCCGCCTTACAGAGAAGATTCTCAGCAAATGACACGGCCCTCAGAGCCTTCCAGTTGGGACACAACAAAAAAGAGATGTGCCTGTGTTCCATGTCTCATTAGGATCCTAAAATTGTTTATGGAATTAACTTTGCAGCAGCCTGAAACCTACATGCTCCACTTCTCGAGTATTTTGAAAACCTGTCATGGTTGTTTTGCTTGTTTTCTACTAGGGCTAGATTGGCTATTTTTTTTTTTTTTCACTAGGAACTACAATAATTTTGCATTTCTTTCCTTAACAGGAGTTGCCCAGCTGACTTCCCTACATTTATTGTGGGCTCCCCAAGTTTTCTGGCCATGACAAACTGTACGGTAAAACTGCCCTAAACACTTGAAGTGGCAATTTTATTGGTAAGGCTTTATAGATTTAATTGCCTGGGTTTAAATCCTGCGCCTGGCTGTTGTCTATGTGGTATTTCCATAATATCTTTTTCTGTCTGTGGGACTCTTTCCAGGTAGTCCAGGCATTCTCGTACATCCCCAAAGACATAAGGATTAGGTTCATTTGTAATTCCAATGTACATATTGAGCAAGAGAGGACCTTATGAAGGACTGATTATTTCTCCAGAAGTGTTTACAGCTTTAGTATTAAACATTATTTACACATTTTGTTTTTTGACATAAATATTACATTTCTGAGGCTTATTTTTCATTTTATCTTGGCAAAATTTTATTTTATTCCCATCTTGATGGTCTTTGTTTATGCAACACCCTGTGGAAGCATCATGTGAATGCAATCATTGCACTGGTGACATCACAGAATAAATAAATGATACTCTACATTCAAAGATTTCTTTCATGTAGTTTTCTTTTACATCGTATACCATAGTGTTAGGACTGACTATTCTGCTTTTGACTTTCATTTTGCCTTCAACCTCTAAGTATTTGTCCTTTACATTTTTGGCTACAACAACAAAAACAGCAACATTTATTTATATAGAACATTTTCATACTCACAATGTAGCTCAAAGTGCTTTACATGATGAAGAAAGAGAAAAAAGACAAAGTAAGAATTAAAATTAGAGAACACTAATTAACATAAAATAAAAGTAAGGTCCGATGGACAGGGAGGACAGAAAAAACCAAAAAAAAAAAAAAAACTCCAGATGGCTGCAGAAAAAATAAAATCTGCAGGGGTTCCAGGCTATGAGACCGCCTAGCCCCCTCTAGGCATTCTACCTAACATAAATGACCTCAATCAGTCCTCATTGTATTCAGGGTTCTCAGGGAAGGACTTGATGATGATGATCATGTGCACTTCTGGCCTTTAATCCATCAATGTAAGGACATCGCGGTGCTTTGATTAGGTGGTGGAGGTGCAGGTCACAACCAAAGACAATTTTGGAGCCACCATGAATAATAATGATAATTAGTTGAATATACAAGGCATCAGGATTTAACTAAGATGAAGCTATGAGAAAGCCATGTTAAACTAATGTGTTTTCAGCAGTTTTTTAAAGTGCTCCACTGTATTTGCCTGCCGAATTCCTATTGGCAAGCTATTCCAGATTTCAGGTGCATAACAGCAGAAGGCCTCCTCACCACTTCTTTTATGTTTAGCTCTTGGAATTCTAAGTAGACATTCATTTGAAGATCTAAGGTTACAATTTGGAGTGTAAGGTGTAAGACATTCCAAAATATAAGATGGAGCGAGATTATTTAAGGCTTTGTAAACCATATGCAGTATTTTAAAGTCAATTCTAAATTACACAGGTAACCAGTGTAGTGACATCAAAACTGGAGAAATGTGCTCGGATTTTCGTTTTGATTCTAGCAGCTGCAATCTTCACTAGTTGTAATCGATTGATGTCTTTTTTGGGTAGTCCTGAGAGGAGTGCATTACAGTAATCTTGCTGACTGAAAACAAAAGCGTGAACTAATTTTTCAGCATCTTGCAATGTTATACGAGGTCTAACTTCTATATAAGAGGGCTACCTGACAATCTCACAGTTTTGACCTGTTGCTTTCCTTGACCACATCTCTGTATTATCACCAGGGGCATCATGTGAGCCACTTCCACTGAATTGTTGTGTTAATCCAGCAAAAGCAAAGGATGTTGAAATGTTGCTTAGCAAAATGGGAGTCACTATGGACAATCCACAATCAGAAAAAGTTAAAGATTTCTACCTCCCAATCATTGGAACAGCCAACAAGAACACTAAACCAATGGCAGACAGTGATACCAAACTATATGATGAAGACGATGTAGAATATTGACATTCTAGAGATTGCTTATAACTTGTTTAATTTACTACTTAAACAATGCTTAACAGGAATTCATGACTTTTAGCATTACTTTTTAGCTAAATAGTTTAGAGACTAAAAACTCTGTATTTCTTTTGTTATATAATAAAAAATATTTCAAGATCCAGAGCACTTTTGATGAAAGTTTCTACTTGTAGGTTTATGGAATAGCATTGATTTAGTGTCAAAACCTGCTAAGTACGTTTTTTTCCTATTTTTTACAAAAATGTAAAATATTCAGATTTCTGAGATGTCCAGCAATTGACCTTCAGTAATGTAACAACCAACATTCTGCATAAAGAATTTTAAAAATTATTTTTCTCCTTTTCACAAAAAGTTGTCTCCTGTACTTAGCTGATTTTGTAACTCAGCTCTTCATTTATTTTAAGACCTGCTCGCTTCTTTTCACCATTTTGTGTTGAACCGGATGCTTTGTTTGTTTAATAACACCTTCCATATGCCCATGTGCCATAACCCTGAAAAGATTAAAGATTAAAGAAATTTGAGAGAATTACATTACCAATCATGAGACCAGGGTGTACCACACATAGCCATTATTGCATAAACTCACATGGCATGTTTTTTGTGTGGAAGGAAGAAGTACATTTCTTATCAAATCTCATTTCTGATGTTTTTTGTCTATTTTTTATTTTTAGTTTCAGGTACTTAGAGTTCTGAACTGAACATGAACCTCAAGGATCATGTTTCATTATACTTTATTCCTGTATGGCTAGCTATCTCATACTAAACATAAACTTATTTTTTACTGTTCAGCTCAAGCAGATGCTACCCTGCTCTCTTAAGATGAACCTTGTATCACCAAGCAATGGTTGTTTTGCTTCTTTATCCCTGATAAGAAGTTAGCTTTGAAAAGTAGGTGTTCACTTCTTGTCAATCCTTCCAATCCTGCTAAACAGGTGTCCTGTTTCAGTTAAGTTTAGCATTCTTCAATGAACACCAGTTATTCTGTGTCATTTTTATCTCTGTCTGATCATCTGCCCAGCTACATGTTGGCTGTTCTGGATGTATTTAGGCCACCAACCCAAAGGTAGTTGCTTTTCGTCCTGCTTCTTCCATGCAGTCTGCTGACCCAAAACCAGGAGTCAGCTGCCTTGTTTGTTGGTTGTCTGAGTAACTAAAGTATCCTCAATCTAGGGGCAGATTTCATATTATTGTCCTGCCAGCCAACAGTGTAAATGACCATTGCTGAATTGTTATCTGAGCATTATAGTATGAAGCATGTAGTTTATTAACAAGAGACCAGGAAAAGGGAAAATTCATTGTGACAGTGAGTTCTTTTAAAAATGCATAACTAACACATTTTAAACTTACTTGTTACAGGAATCCTCCTAGGACTAAAATGCAGATGTGGTACTGCACTCCTTCATGGTAATGTAAATGAATGGCATAAATAGAATTGGTATGGATTACATTTGTTACACAGCTGCAGAAAAAAACACAGGTAAACATGAAAGTGTGAAAGGAGCCTCAGTTAGAACTATTCTTCATTTTCCACTGAAACAAAAAACACCAAAACTCTTAAGTGAGTTTTGTATTTTAAAACTGTGAAATTACCTATCTCTCTATTATAAAAAAAATCCTGGGAGAGAAAGATGGGAGATGAGACGTGATCTTCATGTTAAGATCACAGAAGACACTTAAAAGACCCATGAGATGAAAGAGAATGACCACGGAGCATCTCGCGGGGATCTTAAACATGAGACTTTGTACCAAGAGATTGACCCAGGACTGTCTCGTGATGACATAGAACATGAGATTCTTGCAAGACACGCCCTACTTACAACCAATATCAAATAAGACCACAGGCAGCAAAACATTCAGTAGTGTAAAGGGTTTGAGCACACACAGATCCAGGGTCTCAGCATATATAAAGCGTATAAGGACAATACATTATAAATGAAAAGTCAACGACTAAGTGAAGAAGAAAGCAGTGCGGAGAAAAGAGACTCAAAAGCGTTGGAGAGAAAAAAGAGCAAATAAGAAAAAGAATAATCTAGGTGCAAATTCAGAAAATAAGGAAAATAATTATCAGCCCAGAACAAGTGGAATTGAAACAAAGCACGTCCAATCGGGCTCAGAATTAAAAGACAGAGAGTAAAAGACAAAGTAGAACTTCATAAAGACGTTCACAAACATAGGTGCTACACACATGCAGAGCAGGTTAGAGATTATGAAAGCAGTGGAATTCGAAAGGCTCAAAAAAAAAAAGGCACGATACACATGTGGAGAAAGTTAAAGAATATGAAAGTGAGAAAATTAGAAAGTATAAAAAAAAAGAAAGTAAAGATAGAAGTAGCACAAGCAAACAGAAATTATTACTCAAAAAAGGGAAAATAATTACCACGGACCAGGGGCCTCATGTATAACGCTGTGCGTAGAACTCGCACTATAACATGGCGTAAGCACAAAAGCCGAAATGTGCTTACGCACAGAAAAATCCAGATGCAGGAATCTGTGCGTACTCCAACTTCCACGTTCTTCCGCTACATAAATCCCGATCAGCGTGAAAACTAACGCTCGTGAACGCGCTTTATGTAACACCCCAAATCCTCCCAGAATTACGCCTATTTGAATATGCAAATCAATATAAATCGCCCTTAAGCGCAGCCTTCTGTGAAAAGACAATGGGAAAAGCACGGGGGGAAACATAAGAATTTCAGCGAATACCAAATGGAGGCAAAGGAAAAACATACTATTTGTTCAAATAAGTCGTGGTATAATCAACAAAAGGAAGTTGATCGAGTGGCATAGCGTGTTGGAGAAACATGAAAGCTCACATCCACAAAATCGCACAGTGCCGGAAATAAAAAAGAAGTCACATATCAAAGTCACCGTGGAAAGCCGAGTTGTAAGCCCACTGTCTGAGTGTCATATGAAAGCTTATTAGGGTACAGAGAAAAAAGCCACACGGTGGGGAAAAAGCACGAAATGTCAACTTCAATCTCGACATTTCCACTTTAATCACGTAGTTTATTTTGTCATTAAAGTAGAACATCATAAAATTTATCTTAAAATTGTTTAATTAACCAGTTTCTAAAATCGTAATTAAAGTAGCACGTTAAATGCTTTGTTTTGTATTTGATTTTCTATGTGCTCTATGTGTGTGAATCACTACTTGCTTCTTAAACCGGCTCTCTTCCTCCAACTGGACACAGAGTCCATTACATTTGTGATATTACAGCTCTCTGAATAACTAAAATACTGAGATGTATACGTGATGTCATTTTCATGATGATAGGAGTTAAAGCACGTTATTAAACATGTTTCACTTCGATGAAATAATTTATTGCAGCAGTACTCAGGGGCGGCTCTAAGCTTGTTGTGGCACTGGGCAGAGGAAGAACCGGTGGCTCCTTCGCCCGCCAATGTCATGCACGGTGGATGGCCACGTCTGTTGCAGACACTAGCCGCCTCGTGCTCATGACACATGCATTTAACTTTTGCCGAAATTTGTCGCTGCGTTTTTAGCTGTGTTGTTATTTTCTCTTCTGTTTTATATTCAATATATATTGGCGTAGCCGTCACTGCAGTCAGTGCTTTTCTTTCCCCAAGTAACCGATCGCCATACAATCAGCTCTGTAATAGACGTTAAGCCATCTGTAAGCTTAGCGCGATTCTTCAAAACGTTTAAAGAACATTGAAATATCTTCGTAGTACATGTTTAATTATTCTATCCTTAAAGACACTCCCAGTGAAGAATATAGATTATTTAAATGAAGTTAAAGTTTTATCTGTATAATTTAACAAACATATTTTGCTGCATTTCACCTTAAAAATGATATCATCATCATATGTAAATCGCGCTTTATAAAGTGGCTCAGGTTGTGCGATATTATAACTATAGTGTAAGTTTACAGTGGGGTGATTGTACTTATAAGTACAAACAGTTCTACAAGGAGCACTTGATTGGCTGCATTTAAAGTTCTTGGGATTAAACTGTTTTGAACCGCGAGGTCCGTACAGGAAAGGCTTTGAAACGTTTTGCCGTGGCAGAGACAGCGTGTGCTTAATGCCGAATACCGATAATTCTCTTTCCGATCAACTGCTGCTGTGATTCACACTCAGATACAGTGATATAAATACTCCGAGTGGTGCAGTGAGAGAAATATGGAAAAAGATGATCCGCTGTGGCAACTCCTAACGGGAGGAGCTGAAAGAAGAAGAAGAAGAAGGAGAAGTGAGAGTAACAACGCTAAAGCAGTTATGGCATTTGGAATACTATGGCTGTTCCCTGGACCATTATATTGTTACGAGTTTATTACAATCAGATGCATTACACTAATAAACAATATGCGGTTAGTTTCTGTGTATTTATAAAGCCGCGTCATGAAAATAATGAGTAATCACACAAGAACAGTACCATTGCTTTGACGCTGGGTGCCGCCAGTTTGCAAAACCGAGCGGAGAACTTGCGTACGACAAGGCATGAGGTACCGTGGAAAAGTGCGTGGCTTTATGCCAAGTGTAGGTTTTATACATCGCGATTTGAACGTGGAAAAGTTCTTACGCAACATTTCTGTGCGTACGCACCGTTTTATACATGAGGCCCCAGGTGTCATTGAAAAAAAGCAGGACAAAGCGAGGTGAGAAATAAAAGACAGAGTAGAAAACAAAGTAAAACATCATAAAGAGGTTAAAAAACAAGGGGGCCAAGCAAATGTCGAGTATGTTAGAGATAATGAAAATTGGAATTCAAAAGACTCAAAAAAAAACGTAGGTGCAAAACACATCAAGAGCAAGATGCAGAATATGAAAGCATAAAAAAATGACAGGGTCAAAACAAAGAAAGTAAACATCACATTAGCGCAAAAAAAGAGAAATTATTACTTGGTGAAATAACAAAAAGGCAAATAGAGATTGAACATATGGACATAGGTGAAATGTCAGAAGTATATATATATATATTGTAAGGCTTTGTAGTTTAAGTCAGAGAATTTGAAAAACGTGGTTTACCTCACATGCATTTATTGGTTACTTTGCAAAACAAATGATTAACTGCTGATGATGTGGATCGTTTTGTCTGTGCTAAAATTCCAAACAGAGAAACCTATCCTGAATTATGGTACAAAGTCATTAAACACATGTCTCACTGACCTCATTTAAAAGATTCAGCATATTGGGACTCCAAAGATTCCAAATATTGTTTTTACAGAAGTTCTGAAATAAAAGTGAAACTAATGAAATAGCAATAATTCAAAGAAAAAAAATCTTAAAAGTGTGCATCTGGAAAACCAAACACGGGTGTTGGCGAGCAAAGTATCGTTCATTTTAATTTCATGAAACTGTTGTGAATTAAAACCTATTTATTTCACTCATCACTAACTGTGGCATTAATAAACTTATCTTGCTGGTAATATTTGCAATTTGATTAGTTGCTGTTAGTAGGTAGAATGTGCAGGATGTACCTGTGAATATTTATGTATTCTTCAAAACTCTACTGCAGCGTTTCTCACCTTTAAAGTTTTGCGACCCGAGTTTTCATAACAGTTTTAATCGCACCCCCCCTAGCATTTTTTTGGAATGTAGATACATATTTTATTATACCTACTTAACTTTTATCAACATTTATCTAACTCTGTATTTATTGTTCTAGTATGTAGTTTAAGTTAATTTGTTTTGGTTTCAACAGATTTTTTTCATATTTTTGATTCTTGTTTTCTTTTTTTCACATCTTCGCGCCCCCCCTTTTTGTTACTTCGCGCCCCCCTAGGGGGGCCCGCCCCACAGGTTAAGAACCACTGCTCTACTGTAATATATACTGTTGCCACAAGTCGTTAGATTGTGATTTGCAAGGCTTTTTCCATCACCCTGAATGGAGTTTGTCTAAAGTAGGAAACTGACTTGGGTGCGATGCTACACCTGCACATTGTCAATTTAGGATTAACAGTCTTCTTAAGAGACTTTCTCAGAAAATTGGAATCCTTGGAGAAAACCCACAAAACATAGCATGGAAAACACCTTGTCTGGGTATCAAAATTAGACTGAAATATTGTTTGGATGCTCTTTGAATGCTTTGCACTTGGCCCAGAATTTTTAAGTCATTACAAATAGAACTCTATGATACAAGAGATCTTTCAAAGCCATTCTTCTCACCTAAAATGCCAAGAAGACTAAAGTATACAAAAATTGTGTGTCTATAAAATAAAGCAAAAATACAAAATGAACAAAGACTAACTATAAAGTCCCATTCCAAATATTCCAGGACTATGTGGAGCCATTTTTTAGCAGTGCTACCGTGTGATGAACTTCATTTCCCAGCAGCCCAAGGGGTATTACCTGCATAGGATGACTGAAATGGCAGTAGGGGCTGCTGGGGACGAAACAGGCCAGCGGAAAAGTTGAAAAGGGAGGCCTGACGGAGCAACAGGAGATCTGTGTTTTTGTGTATCCTGTCCAACATGTCATCTGAAAAGTTAATTGTGCCCGGGACATTTCATGTTAGGATGAATGGACCGTCTTGTGTCTGCCTGTCGTGTGTATAGTGGTGGATTAATTGTCGTGTGTCTTCAAAAGGAGCACTCCTTGAAATCTCACCCCTCGCCGATCAGGACTACCAGTAAGACTGTTTCACTCGTTTTCTATGGAAGCTGTTCTCGGAATTATCATCTTCACTCCAAACCATTTCAGCTGCTTTTGCTGTATTGTACTGTAAAGGGACGTTGTCGTGAGTGTTTATTGTTGTGGTTCATTGTTATCTCAAAGCAGTATCACTGTAGGGGAAAGGAGAGGTTTGTCTGATTGTTGTTGTTGTGTACTGGGTTTTCATTTAATATATTATTTATTCATTTGTTGATGTTGTGTCCCTGCTTGTGAGTATGTGTGAATCGGGCCAAGGTTGGGTGCATTCCTGGGATCCCTACCAAAAAATACATAAATGACTGTCTCTTAGATGATGTGAATCTTAGTGGGACTGGACTGCTACAATTTAATGGGAAAGAGGAAAATGAAACTCACTTTTAATAGAGCTGTATGATTCCAACACCATGTTCAGATCATCTGTTATCCTTTACTGGTTTTTAGATATTTCTGAATCAGAATTCACTTTATTGGCCAAGTACACCAGTGTGCACTAGGAATTTGTCTTGATATTACTGCTGCAACATACAAGAACAACACAGAATTCAAAATATAAATATAAGAAGGTAAAATATGAAATGATAAAATATAATGCAGCATACAAGGGCAATAGAAAAACAGAAATAAAAGGACTAAAATGTCCAGGTATTCTAGTATACTGGTATACATAGATGCTGAGTAGAAACTCTGACGGATTAGTCAGAATTGCTGCACATGATGAAAAACTGTTTAAGTGACATGTTGCTTTAGCTTTCACTGCTCAAAGGCATAATGCCCTCGGTGAGATGGTTCAGCAATGATCTTTGTGCTCCACCTCCTTACCCTGGACTCATATGAATGATTGAATGTGAAGTAAGTTACACCGTATGATCTTCTCACAGATTCTGTTAATGCTCTGCAGATTGGCCTTAGCACGAACAGAGGCAGCAGCACACCAGATAGTTATAGATGAAGTCAGAATGGACTTGATGACGGCTCTGTAGATTTGGACCAATATTTGACCTTCTGCTGACTTCCTATCATACCTGTGGAATCTGCTGGGTCACCTGCCACCTAGAATCCTGTGGACACATGGCATTTACACTCGGGATACCACCCACTCTCACTCTGTGTCATATTGGTGACCCTTCCTGTTGCCATTCCAGGATAACTAGAATACTTATGGATGCCATTGAACCCTTCCTGTGTCCTCTCTTCCTCATTGGCATGATGCCATGCAGGACCACTGTCAGTGGATGTTTTTCTCACTATTTTATGACTGTTGGTCTTACACCACCTTTTCCTGAGTGGCAGTTCTTTGTGCACTGCACACCACTTAACCGTTTAACATTAAGTAGTTATAATGGTACAAAGCTGTTGTTGAAGTGTGACTTCTTTTAATTTGATTCTTATAGGCTCCAAAGTGATGCCTATCACATTTTAGAGAGAGGTTTTTCGTACTAAGTAGTATTTTTTATTTCCGTACATGCAAGTAAATAAGCAGTTGGCATAGCAAAAACAATTCACTTAGTGCAAGTCTTTCTAGTTATTCAGCATTGCATGAATGCCAGGACAACTTTCCTTATTATTAATATTTCAACAGAAATACAATGCAAAGCCAAACCAATTACCCAGTCAATGAGCTTTACATATCATGCCAACTTTACAGACATCTTCCTATACCCAACAAAGTCTCTCAAGAAATATAATTACAAAATTCTCTCAAAAATATATTACAACAGAGGCAAAAAATATACATTTATTTCCTTAGCATCCATTAAAAGCCAATTGTCCCCCATCTATCTATCTATCTATCTATCTATCTATCTATCTATCTATCTATCTATCTATCTATCTATCTATCTATCTATCTAATACCGCACACAGTAAGCACATTTGATTTCTCATTAAAAAAACTTGAAAAGGGCAGAAAGGAAAATGGAGAAATCTGTTTTATAACACTTATCTTCAATTGCAACCGAACATTCATTTACTTCAACAACAGCAAGAAGCATCTTCCATTGTAATCAAATTTGACCTAGAACCTGTAAAATGCTAGGCTGTAAACTGCCCTGCCTTTTTTTAATTACTGCTTTCATTCTGCTTATTGATTAGGTAACCTGTTCAATTTCCTCAGTACTGCCAGTATGGCTGTTCAGTCATCCATCTATCCATCCATTCAGTATCTAACCCACTTAACCCATAATGGCACTTTATTGTAATTATATATAAACATACTCAAATGACACAGCAAGATATTTAACTCAATGCACGATTGCCTTGTTTCTCCCTTTCAATTGTATGCAAGATGCCCTGTTTAGATGCTGAATGTTGATACCATTCATTGTAGTTTGCCACCACATGTACAGTTCAGATATTGTAGTGGACCAGACATTTATTTTTTTTCCCCACATCTGTAGAGTAGATGTGCTAAGAGCACTAGCTGTCTGGAAATAACAAAAGCAGGTGGTACTGATTTTGAAAATGCAATTAATTTACTTTGTTGTTTCAGTAATCAGTTACTACACATAACTGATGCTGTTTCTTCTGATATGGAGTGTGGCAGATTACCTCGGTCATTACCTGGCCGAGATGCCTGGAGGGACCGGAAAGAGACATTTATAGCTTCTGGGGTCACAAAAGGGCAACAGCTCTGGATAAAAAGAGGACCACGGGAAAAGGACAAAAAGAGTTTAACCAATTGGGACCCATGGCCACCGCCAGGGGGTGCCGTAAGCCTCATCAGACCGGAAGAATTGTCACTTCCGCCACACCAGGCAAAATGGCGGATGAACCTGCCAGGGACGCCCGGAGTGCTTCCAGGGCAAATCGCAGCACTTCCGCCACACCAGGGAGTGCTGCTGGAAGATTGTTTCCAGCCAGCTGGAATGCATCTGGGCGGGAATAAAAGGTGCCGTCTCCTAATAGTCGAAGAGCTAGAGTCGGGAGAGGGAGCAGGATGAAGCTCCCAGGAGGAGATTGGCGGCCAAGGACATTGAGAGAAGCCCGAAAACAGGAGGGATTAGTGTTGAGTACACTGTGTGTGATTTGGACTGTGTTTATTTATGTTTAATAAACATGTGACTTTAATAAAGATGTGGTCTCCGACTGGTGGTGTCCGGGCAAGTCAATGAAGTTTGAACCTCTCCAGGCATCATTAAGTGCAAGGTGAGAAGTGGCAATGAATTGAGTGCCATTCCATCAGAGGATGAATGCTTACACTCAGAGCCATGCTAAGCCAATTTAGACTTACCTGTTAACCTAATCTGTGCATTTTTGGGTTTAGGACAAAAGTTAGAGAAATAAGGCAAAACATACATCTGTTGCATTAAACTTTAGAATGTGAGCATATGGGAAATCAGTTTAAAAGAAACATCAACATGTTCATGAGCACAAGTAAAAGTCTAACCCAATGCATTTCTGTCTTGTTTCTCTCCTTCTCCCTCATGTTAACAGTGTCAGCTTTCTACTTGTTTTAAGTACTGAATAGAAGGGCCATTTACCATAGCCTCTAACTTGAAAGGGCACCACACACATTTTCAATATGTTTTAGTGCAGCATTGCTCTAGCAGCGGTATGTGCATGTGTGTCTGTCATTTTGTTTGGTATGTACAGTATGCTGCTATGCCATATGGAAAGGGCAAAAACAGCTGCAGGGGATATTAAGGTCAGGTCAGGTTGGAGAGCATGCACTGGTACAGCACATTGCCACACCAACCACACGACGAAACAGCTCAGGATCCTGGTTGGTAACCCCCTAGGCAGACACACGGTCCAGTCCCATCCTCTGGAAATGATCCTCTATCTGCCACAGCCATCTGTTACGTGGGTGTCCCCTTGGCCTGGTCCAGCCACTTGGGTCGTCAACAATGAGGATCCTGCGAGCTGAATCACCCTCGGGGGAATTGCACCACATAGCCATAGTGTCATAACTGACATTCCCTCACAATGCAGATAATGTAGCTCATTCAAGACTACATGAGCAACTGCTCTTTCGACACAAAGTCATACCAGAGGTACCCAAGGATTCTCCAAATAGAAACACTACCAAAGGAGTCTAGTCATCATCTCAGGTCACTGGAGAGCATCCATGTCTCACAACCATATAGCAAGACAGGAAGCACCAGGAATCTAAAGACTTTCCGGAATATTAAAAGCAACATAAAATTTGCTTGCAGATTACCAGAAGTACTACAGGTTCTTATTAGTTTGATTTTGTGGTGGTTTTACTCATTGAACAAATATTAGTGACATCGTTACATTGCAACACTTCTGAAAGCCTGTATTTGAGCAATGCAGGAAACTCATTGCAACTGTTTAGAGTTTTAAAGCACATCACCGGAGTTCTGATTTCAAATATCACTCCAGTCATGTTCATCCCATGCCTAAGTTAGTTTTTGGAAAACAGAGTTTGTTGTGTTTTTTAAAGTCTCCCAGAGACAGGCATATAATATTTTGTACTGTATATCTGGAAACAACCGTGAGTGAATTTTACTGAAATATGGGTGGGATCAATTAGATGGCTCACTGAGTGCCACAGTTTTTAAACCAATCCAATGCCTCATGAAGGTGGCACTGAAAGTAAAGGCGGTGATTCTGAACTGCAAACAGCAGTGGTTTTCATGTTAATTTGATCCAGCAGAGAGCAAACTTCTGATTATGATAAACTGTCTACAGCCAAAACGTCTCCCAAAAAGACCCATATTAAACAAATAAATATGTGTCACATGTATAGAGATCACATTGCATTTTTTAAAAATAAACATATCTTGTTGCAAGGGAAATATTTTTCTCTAAAATTAGATTATATTTCAGAATTTGGAGATATCACTGGGTTACAACAACAACAACAACATTTATTTATATAGCACATTTTCATACAAACAGTAGCTCAAAGTGCTTTACATATTAAAGAATAGAAAAATGAAAGACATAATTATAAAAAAATAAATCAACATTAACATCGAATAAGAGTAAGGTTCAATGGCCAGGGGACAGAAAAACAAAAACTCCAGACGGCTGGAGAAAAATAAAATCTGTAGGGATTCCAGACCATGATACCGCCCAGTCCCCTCTGGGCATTCTACCTAACATAAATGAAACAGTCCTCTTTGGATTTAGGGTTCTCACGGAAGGGCTTGATGATGATGATGGTCACGTAGACTTCTTCCTTTTAATCCGTCCATCATTGTTGGAGCATCATGAAGCTTTGAGTAGGTGGAGGTGGCGCAGGCCACCACCACAAAGAAACCGGAAAAAGAAACAGAAAAGAGAGTAGGGGTCAGTACCGATTTTAGAGCCACCATGAATAGTTGTTATGATGAATTGAAGATACAGAGTATCAGGATTAAGTTAAATTACGATTAAAATAAAGTTATAAAAGGCCATGTTAAAGTAATGTGTTTTCAGCAGTGTTTTAAAGTGCTCTACTGTATCAGCCTGGCGAATTCCTATTGGCAGGCTATTCCAAATTTTAGGTGCATAACAGCAGAAGGCCGCCTCACCACTTCTTTTAAGTTTTGTTCTTGGAATTCTAAGGAGACACTCATTTGAGGATCTGAGGTTACGATTTGGAATATAAGGTGTCAGACATTCCGATATATAAGATGGGGCGAGATTATTTAAGGCTTTATAAACCATAAGCAGAATTTTAAAGTCAATTCTGAATGACACAGGTAACCAGTGTAGTGACATCAAAACTGGAGTAATGTGTTCTGATTTTCTTCTCCTAGTTAGGATTCTAGCAGCTGCATTCTGCACTAGTTGCAAACGATTTATATCTTTTTTGGGTAGTCCTGAGAGGAGTGCGTTACAGTAATCTAGTCGACTGAAAACAAACGCGTGAATTAATTTCTCAGCATCTTTCAGTGATAAAAGAGGTCTAACTTTACTTATGTTTCTTAAGTGAAAAAATGCTGTCCTAATGATCTGATTAATATGTGATTTAAAATTCAGATTACAGTCAACAATCACCCCTAAGCTTTTTACCTCCGTCTTGACTTTTAATCCTAATGTATCCAGTTTATTTCTAATAGCCTCATTGTATCCATTATTGCTGATCACTAAAATTTCAGTTTTCTCTTTATTTAACTTGAGAAAATTACTATTCATCCATTCTGAGATACTAGTCAGACATTGTGTTAGTGAATCAATAGAATCGGGTCATCAGGTGCTATTGATAAGTACAGCTGTGTGTCATCAGCATAGCTGTGGTAGCTCACGTTGTGCCCTGAGATAATCTGACCTAACGGAAGCATATAGATTGAGAATAACAGCGGACCCAGGATAGAGCCTTGTGGAACACCATATTGGATATCATGTGTCTTCGAGTTGTAATTCCCACAACTAACAAAATATTTTCTCCCTGTCAGGTAGGATTCAAACCAATTTAAGACACTGCCAGAGAGGCCCACCCATTGACTAAGGCGAGGTTAGTGGCAAAAGTGAACAATACATTCCTGTCAGCCGTATGTGCTCTCTGGTGTTCAGTTCCAATGATAGTACCAGTTATAAGGTTGAAAGAATTATCAGCTATGTTAAAAATATGAATTGCAAAGTATGCAATTAATGTAAATCGTTTATCATGTCCTATAACATGAAGGTGAAAAGGACTGTTGTTAAGAGTGTTCATAGCCATAGGAAATGCAGATTTCAGTTCTCAAAACACTTGAAACAATAAATGTAACTAACAACACAAGCACAACATCTACATTATGACTGCACGTCTAAATGAATAACTAAAGAAAGTTAACATTATTGTCTTTTAGAACATTAGAACAATATAGACGAGAACAGGCCCAACAAAACTCACCAGTCCTATCCACTTTATACTTCCAAAATAACATCTATTCTAGTTTGAAATCCCTATAGTCTTAGTGTCTGCCACACCACTTGGTAACTTATTCTGTGTGTCTGAGGTTCCCTGTGTAAAGAAAAACTTCCTAATGTTTGTACAAAATTTACCTTTAACATCAGTTTCCTTGTGTTTTTGTTGAACTCATTTGTGCCAATCCCCTTCATAATGTTAAACACTTCAGTCATGTCACCTCTTAAACTTCTTTTGCTTAAACTGAAAAGGCTCAGCTCTTTTAATCTTTCCCCATAATTCATCCCCTGTAGCCCTGGAATCAGCCTTGTTGCTCTTCCCTGGACTTATTTTAGTGATGCTATGTCCTTTTTGTAGCATGGAGACCAAAGCCGCACACAGTACTCCAGATGAGGTCTCACCAGTGTTTTATAAAGGTTGAACATAACCTCCTTGGACTTGCACTCCACACATTGTGCTATATAACTTAACATCCTGTTAGCCTTCTTAATGGCTTCTGAACACTGTCTAGAAGTTGATAAGTGTTGAGTCCACTACAACTCCTAAATCCTTCTCATAAGGTGTACTTTTGATTTTCAGAACCCCCATTATATATTCAAACCTAACATTATTACTTCCTGCATGTAATATTTTACATTTACTTAGTCAATTCCATGTGCACAAATCTACCCAATCCTGTATGCTGTCCAAATCCCTCTGTAATGGTTCAAGGGATTCTAGATTTTCTTGTAATCCACCTAGCTTGGTATCATCTGCAAATTTAACCAGGTTGTTCTTTACATTCCTATCCAAATCATTTATATATATTAACAACAGCAGTGGCCCTAGCACTGACCCCTGTGGGACACCACTCTTAACATCAGCCAATTGGTAATGAAACATGGCATGACACAATATAGCTGGAGTGATTTAACACATTTTGTATCCATGGACCACAATACTCCTGTAAACTCTATTTGCTGTTATTATGCCATACAGTGATGCAATAGTCAAAACAAAAGAAAAATATTGCAGCAGCATGGATCCAAGTAGCTGCAGTGGTCTGTGTGTGTGTGTGTGTGTGTGTGTGTTTGTGTGTCTGTCTCTCTCTCTTCTGTCATAGGACTTATTAAATTTGTTAGTTATTAAGCTTCAGTTACATTGTGCTACTGAGCTCCTGAATTGATAGCAGCCATTTTAGATTGTTATTTTTTCTCAGTGTCAAGTCGTTTTTTTTCAGTTTCGTTTGCTTTCTTCCTACAGCTCCTATTATTTAAAGCTCAAAGACTGGAGGAATTAAGAACTTGTTCTTACAAAGAAGCCCTGCGAGCATAACATTGTCAGCAATGGATTTCAATGCCGTTCACTACAAACAATTTAACAAGTTGTCCCCAGATGTGTTTTCTCATTTCTGAATCACATCTGAGCCCAGTAGACTAGGTTAATTGTATACACTAGAATTGGTCAAGTGTGAGTATGTGTGAGTGTGGACTGTGATGGACTCTCATCTCATTCAGTTTCTTGTCTCATTCAACATATACATCCTTGTTGGTCATCCAATAGAGCATCCCTCCACCTGCTTCAACCCAGGTCCACCCCACCACCCTGCTTTGCCATATAGCGAGAACTTAGTAAAAAATAACACCTAGAATTTACAGTAAAATAGAAAATGAATAAAGTCCTCAGCAAATTATCCTTTGAAAGATGAAAAGAAGTCTGAAGATCAAGAATGGGTAATCAGCAAGTGTCCATAAATGCTCAGTTGAATCATTTATCCATTATAGTTTGTGACATACAGACTTCCTGCTGAAGATGTTTGCTTATGCAGGCAGTTTATCTGCTTTCTGACTCCCAAACAAAGTTCGAAGCCTAAGGTTACAGGATTTGGCAGGGTTTTTTTGCCGCAAATGGTGCACCTACAACTTGACAAGCAGTTTGCAAAGGAAGTACATCTCTCTGAGATGATTTCAGTTTAATTTCATGTTTTTATTTTTTGACATTCAATGTTTTCCCAAATGACATGAGCACAATAGTTAGAGCTGATACCTCAGGGATGATTATTCAGTACTGAGCTTGATCACTGCCCTTGTACAGTCTGATGCATTCTCCCCATGCACAAATGGGTTTTCTCTATTTTCTTCAGGTTTCTTGCCTTTCCCATGGAAATTTAACTTTATGCAGCACTCAGATTTCTGAGTCTCTCATCTAAAGGCCTGATATTCCACTTAGTGATGGCTCCTGCTGTCACTCAGTGTTGATAAATGTACTATACTAGTCTTGTATTATAGAAAAAGGAAATGAATGGAAGGATGGAAAGTTAAAAGGATGAACAGATGAATGGATAGATTTAGAAAGCATAAAGGCCACTACTGCCTTTGTAACACGGGGCCCTGGATGCAAAAGACCACCAAAAACATAGAGCCTTTTTTGTTAAGTGAAGCACACTGTTTCACAAAGGCCATAACAGAACACAGCCACCACATACACTAAAATGCAATACACTTATGAAATCATTGTCCGATTCTTTTTATCTAAATCCATATCGAATGACTGGACTCTTGAAGTGACCTTTTCAGACCCAGTCCAAGAAGAAAAGAAAATTCTTTTTTTTTGTTTTGTTTTTTCTTAATTTGGAAAAGTGAAAAACTCCTGTCCAGTCCAATGCATCTTTGTCTTCAGCAGTTGATAACCTCCCGACCGCAATCAGTTGGGGTCGAGTGTTCTTCGTGCTCAATTCAATCTCTCCCTCCCTACAGGATTGCTAGTCCCCCTGCCTCCAGGAAAAACAATAATAACTTTCAAACAAAAGAAAAAAAAAATCTTTTTCTTCTGTATCTTAAAAGTAACCCAACTAGAGACACAAAGTCCTTCATGACTGAGGCTTAATGAACTTAGCAGCTGAGGTCAGGTTCATTTTACTGGCCATGGCAGGGGATTATTTCTTAGGCTGCTTACCATGGCCTTAACTTCATGCAAAGATATATTTGTAAGGGGAAGAAAAACAAACAATTCAATGTTAACTAGAAATCCATAAATAGAGGATTAGGGGTCAGCTGAGGATTTGAAAACTGGCACAAGCAGCGGCCTTTTGCAAAAAAAGAGCAGTTAACTCACTACGTCTCTTTTTCGATCTTTCACTCTCCCCGATTCTTTCTGCCTCTCTCTCTCAGAGGTCTTTGATTTAATGGATGGAGATGCTTTGCTTCAATTTTTCAATGTCCTGCCAGATAATGACCCCACAACTCTGTACAGGCAGACATTGTGTGCGACGGGATGAGGAGACACAGGGGGCAGTTAGGGCCTCTGTTTCTGAGGCTCTGAGACAAGATGGATTAAACGTCAGTGTGCGCCATGGAGGGAACCAGGGGAGAATGCAGTGACATTTCCAAAACAAGTCAAGTGTGTTTATGCAGGAGCGCATGCGTGTCAGAGACAGAAGTGGAGCAGTCAAAGTATCTCTATCTCTTACACTCTGCTCTGGTCCTCTTATGTTATAGAATTATGCAAATTGGAAACTCTGCTTTGTTGAAGCCACCACTGCAAATATTCAGAACTCATCTGCGCTACCTAGGTTCTATTACTGATTCGCAAGTGTGTCACAACTGTGGTGGGCTGGCGCCCTGCCCGGGGTTTGTTTCCTGCCTTGTGCCCTGTGTTGGCTGGGATTGGCTTCAGCAGACCCCCATGACCCTGTAGTTAGGATATAGCAGGTTGGATAATGGATGGATGATTGGAAGTGTGTCACAAACTTCAACAATAGAATCCTCTTCATCCCTCTATCACCATATGCTGTATCCTGTACATCTGTACAGCCTTCTAAAATTGTCTATAAAGATCATAGATTACTGGATCATGTCAGCCTAATGCAAACTGATTTATCCTTATATATAATATACTACCATGGCTGTCCGTTTGTCTGTCCAGGATTTTAAATCACCTGTAGCTCGCAAACCATTTGAACTATTGACCTGAAATTTGGCACACATATACTACGTGACATTTACTATCCGCTTTTGGGGTGAGGATTGACCTCCAAGATTATTTCTCTTTTTATTTTTATTATATATTATTGTAGAATCAACTCTCGGCAGCGCGCAGGAGGGCGGTCATGTGGCGCATGCATACAGGCGCCGTTCTCATCCCTACCACCTTCGCCATCACTTCCCCTACTTCTTCATATCTTAAATCATTCTTGAGGCAGATTGAAGACTTAAGTGCCAGCTTTGGTGAAAAATTAAAGAAAACGTACTAAATAATTGCAACACTAAAACTGTCAGTTTTAACGTGAAAAGATGCAGACGAAAAAAGAGAAGAAGCGGGCTGTTAGGGTGGAGAAAAGAAGAGCTGCTCAGGAAGCATCAAGCACATCAACCTCTGAGCAGACTAATGTTAAACGTACAGAGACGGAGTATGAAAACTATAAGTCAAGTGTATTGACTGCATGTTATCGTGCAGTGCGCCGTTACTGGTTATGTTATATTATAGATCGCGCAGTGACACGATATGACTTCAGAGCTGGTTTCCATCCACATTCTCTGTGGAGTCCGCACACCGACTTTCTCTAAGTATTCCAGTTTCTTGCTGCAGCTTAACAGATGACTCTGTGTGTGCCTGAGCCTCGGTGTGATGAGGTGGCTTTGGTTCTTTCATTGAAGCTGAAAACGCACCTTTCTATGATAGTGTAATGAAAGAAAAACTTTCAGAAAAGGAATTGCATTACTTTATCCTTTTTCTAACCCACTATCACTCTTGAGTGTGCATGATTATGTTTAGTTGTTTATTTTATTTGTACTTTTCTTTGGTTGCTTTTCATGTTTTCTTGTTTCACGCAAAATTAACTTCTTTCAATAATTGTTACTTTTGGTTTCATTTTGGCAAAGTTATTATTTTTTTCAGTTCATGTTTTTTGTTGTTACCTGATGCTATTTTTTACAGCGCACTGCCAATTTATTTAGCTGTCACTTTGATGCAGCAAACCATTGCTAGGTTTTGTGTACTATCAGTGTACTCATTAATATTTTTTGTTGGAAATCAATATTTGACGATATTTAGATTCAGTGCTTATTTAAAGTTATGGTAATTGCCTAATGTCATTTTCAAAGCCACTTTGTTGTGATAGAGCATGCTCGGATTTTTTGAGTCCCATTGTTAGGATGCAGCTCTCAGTTGCCAATGGGAATTGTCACTGAAGTCATTTCTGCCATAAAAAAAAAGTTTAAAAGTGGAAGGTGCCAAACTTTCCCTATCCGAGATTGCGGATAGCATGACCTTTTGACAAAATTCTTTCTGAAAGTCTTTTTGGTTTTTGCTATGCATTTTGACCTACATTTTATTTAATATTTTGGCCTTGATGACAATTTCACTTTCCAGCTTTTGACTCTAGCTTTGTTGTCACAAGTCACATCTCCTAGTTGTTCTTCTTGATTTTTCTAGTGATTCATAACTAGCATTAACAGTTTGGACATTGAAGTCACGTATGATGATATCTTCAGTATGACCCAATAATGATCAATGTCATAGACAATAACATGGTTGTTGATATATTGAAGAGCCTTTAGCAGATTCTTTTTAGTTTAATTAGTTATTGAAAATGTTGTCCTTTGACTTTCACTTCTTGCTTAGTGGGTTCAGCACACAATGTTCACTGTCTCCGTAAAGAAAATATTAGGAACATTTACTGAGAACAAGTTTGGTCTCGCAATCAGGATCCTGATGCATGGTTTAGTCATCTTGGTTCTGACAGTTGTTTGGTTTTTAAGAATATCTCTATGTCCTTGAATCTCATTTAAAAGCTTTACTGCTACATTGCATCACTACATTGAGGTTCTGGCTCCTATCTTGGGACCAAGGTGGAAACTAACCTTAGATGGGGTGCCAGCTCATCACATCTATGCACACATATCCATATTGGGCCACTTTTGCCAATTAATAAACACTTAAACTCTGCTGAGATGTCACCAGTTGCATGGCTGCACTCGGGTCCTAAAATGGAAGGAAACGTGTGTTGTGCAGAAACAACACAGAAAGACAGTACATAACATAACATAACATCTTTAGTCCTGCAGCACAAACCTGGAACCAATCTCGGTTGAGGTACCTGTCAATCACAAGTCCTATATTATATTATATACTGTATAATAAATATACTGTGTATATATATATATATATATATATATATATATATATATATATATATATATATATATATATATATATGCATATGGGCAGCACAGTGGCACAGTGGGTAGCACTGCTGCCTCGCAATTAGGCGACCCAGGTTTGCTTCCCTGGGTCCTCTCTGCGTGGAGTTTGCATGTTCTCCCCATGTCTGTGTGGGTTTTCTCTGGGTGCTCTGGTTTCCTCCCACAGTCCAAAGACATGCAGGTTAGGTGCATTGGCAATCCTAAATTGTCCTTAGTGTGTGTGCTTGGTGTGTGTGTATGTGACCTGTGGTGGGCTGGCACCCTGCCTGGGGTTTGTTTCCTGCCTTGCGCCCTGTGTTGGCTCCGTGACCCTGTAGTTAGGATATAGCGGGTTGGATCATTTTCAGCATATGAACATAAAAAGAATTTTGATGAGAACAGGTCATTGAGCCCCAAATAGCTTGTCAATCTTTATTCACCAATCTATACCTAAATATTCTCCAGCTGAGTTACAAAGGTCCTAAAAATTGGGATATCAACAAGATTTGACTTGAGACAAAATTCTTGCAAAGCAAACACACTTTAGGCTGATTCCCCCAAACACACACACATGCACACACACCCAAACACACACTTTAAAAGACACACTGCCTCTCATTCAATCACCCACTCATTCACATCACTAAAACTTTAAATTAACGGAAACTATCAAATTTAGTTTATGTTTATGTATTGGAATGAATATATTACACTGAATAAATTCTGGTGTTGTTATCCAAATGAACAAGCTCAATCGGTTATTTTTTTTTCCTTATTGAATCATTAAAATCCGCAATGGCTGTGCACAGTCACATACACTTTACTGATTAAGCAAGAAGTAACTATCAAAATTCATGTTGCAAATTAGCTATCAAAATGAGCTAGCTAGCAAAACTGTTTCTGTCCAAATTTCTTAAGAGGTCAATTGGTAAAGAGAATCATCCTTTATTTGATAATTGGACTGACAACTACTGTATATCTGTGTGACACTGCAGAAAAAGTGCAGCAGTTGGATTATATTGGCAGGCTTTCTTTCTTTGTTTCCTTTCTTTATTTTCTTTTTGCAACTTCTTTAAAGAGATTGAATCTATTGTAAATGACTGAAAAAATAAACTTTTTGAACATCAGCATCAATAAATCTTTTGTAGGGTAATTCTTCATTTAAGCTATCAGCCTGCCAGGTAGCTACAGTTACAGCATTAACTTCATTATCATTTTCTTAGGCAGCCCCATAAACTGTATCAATACAAATTATTTTAGGCTCTTGAACTAATCTGAGTAGCCTAATATAATAATTAAACTCAACGAAATTAAAATATGACATTTATCACTTTTCACTTACCCATTATCCCTATATTCGCTACTGTATGCAAACAGGCCAATATCACTCATTAAATCAATGCTTGATGTCAGTTTTTCCAGGTAGGGAATACTTTTTTGGGGGGTTTCAGAAAAAGAATCAAATGTGAAGGGTATAATCGTCAAGTCATTAATGGTAGTGAACTACAGAGGGTGGGATTTGAGGAGTTTTAATGCAGGTATTAAATTAGGACCATTATCGTGATTGTGCCATTTTTCTAAAATTCTGTTAATTTCTGGAATCTGTTTAAAGTGACGATCTGAATGTTTGTTAAAAGTCTCTAAAAATCCACATGTGTTTTGTTAAAAGGGTAGGTACCTACTAACTAGCAGAACAGTTTGAAACAGCAGAGGTATTTAGAGAAGTGTGCAGGAAGATCAGGAGTTTTGTTTTAAATTCAATTTAATATTAATATATAATAATTATAATAATTATAATGATATTATTCATTATAATAATTATAATTATATTATTAACTATAATAATTATAATTATATTATTATAATTTTATATTTATTTAAAGCATATTTTGTATTTCATTGTTTTAAAGCTAATCTGAATGAATATTATGTTTTTGCCCGATGTTCACAGAATGTACTGTGTCATGATGCCTGTATAGTAATATGTATTGCAGGTGAAATAAGTGTTATCGTTTCATTCTGTCTAAGGATAGGGTGCAGGTTGTTGTGTTGTAGAGTTGGAGATTGGGATAGTAAATGGGCAGCAGAAATACAACTTATCTCTGGTGGCACCGCCTGTACTAATCAAATATTTGCTGCATGTACTTCCATTGCATTTGTCACAGTTTAGTTGTTATACTTATGAACATTATTTAGCTTCAAAAACCCAATAGATGGCACAAATTTAGTGTTTACCAATGTATTCTGTCTGAACATCCCCACTAACTATGCAGGGTAGCAATTACTGTATATGCTTCCATTAATGCACTTGAGATCGCATCATCAGAGTGGTCTACCTCATGCTTCAAAGGATTATAAGATGAGTCACATACACTTATGGGTGATGTGGTTGTCTAAAAGGCCAAATAAATACATTTTACTTTGTAATTAACATGTGGAGGAGCTCATGTCATCAATTACAGTGGTGTGAAAAACTATTTGCCCCCTTCCTGATTTCTTATTCTTTTGCATGTTTGTCACACAAAATGTTTCTGATCATCAAACACATTTAACCATTAGTCAAATATAACACAAGTAAACACAAAATGCAGTTTTTAAATGATGTTTTTTATTATTTAGGGAGAAAAAAAATCCAAACCTACATGACTCTGTGTGAAAAAGTAATTGCCCCCTGAACCTAATAACTGGTTGGGCCACACTTAGCAGCAATAACTGCAATCAAGCGTTTGCGATAACTTGCAATGAGTCTTTTACAGCGCTCTGGAGGAATTTTGGCCCACTCATCTTTGCAGAATTGTTGTAATTCAGCTTTATTTGAGGGTTTTCTAGCATGAACCGCCTTTTTAAGGTCATGCCATAGCATCTCAATTGGATTCAGGTCAGGACTTTGACTAGGCCACTCCAAAGTCTTCATTTTGTTTTTCTTCAGCCATTCAGAGGTGGATTTGCTGGTGTGTTTTGGGTCATTGTCCTGTTGCAGCACCCAAGATCGCTTCAGCTTGAGTTGACGAACTGATGGCCGGACATTCTCCTTCAGGATTTTTTGGTAGACAGTAGAATTCATGGTTCCATCTATCACAGCAAGCCTTCCAGGTCCTGAAGTTGCAAAACAACCCCAGACCATCACACTACCACCACCATATTTTACTGTTGGTATGATGTTCTTTTTCTGAAATGCTGTGTTCCTTTTACGCCAGATGTAACGGGACATTTGCCTTCCAAAAGTTCAACTTTTGTCTCATCAGTCCACAAGGTATTTTCCCAAAAGTCTTGGCAATCATTGAGATGTTTCTTAGCAAAATTGAGATGAGCCCTAATGTTCTTTTGCTTAACAGTGGTTTGCGTCTTGGAAATCTGCCATGCAGGCCGTTTTTGCCCAGTCTCTATCTTATGGTGGAGTTGTGAACACTGACCTTAATTGAGGCAAGTGAGGCCTGCAGTTCTTTAGACGTTGTCCTGGGGTCTTTTGTGACCTCTCGGATGAGTCGTTTCTGCGCTCTTGGGGTAATTTTGGCCAGCAGGCCACTCCTGGGAAGGTTCACCATTGTTCCATGTTTTTGCCATTTGTGGATAATGGCTCTCACTGTGGTTCGCTGGAGTCCCAAAGCTTTAGAAATGGCTTTATAACCTTTACCAGACTGATAGATCTCAGTTACTTCTGTTCTCATTTGTTCCTGAATTTCTTTGGATCTTGGCATGATGTCTAGCTTTTGAGGTGCTTTTGGTCTACTTCTCTGTGTCAGGCAGCTCCTATTTAAGTGATTTCTTGATTGAAACAGGTGTGGCAGTAATCAGGCCTGGGGGTGGCTACGGAAATTGAACTCAGGTGTGATACACCACAGTTAGGTTATTTTTTAACAGGGGGGCAATTACTTTTTCACACAGGGCCATGTAGGTTTGGATTTTTTCTCCTAAATAATAAAACCATCATTTAAAAACTGCATTTTGTGTTTACTTGTGTTATATTTGACTAATGGTTAAATGTGTTTGATGATCAGAAACATTTTGTGTGACAAACATGCAAAAGAATAAGAAATCAGGAAGGGGGCAAATAGTTTTTCACACCACTGTATATAATACAGATACAGATACAGATTAGCGGGTTAGAATATAAATGAATAATTCAATGGAAAAGTGGACACATGTCCATTACATGAAGATGAACACAAAGCCTCCATTCCTTTATCTGGGCTGTGTATGGTGCCGTGTTAAAAAATTTTCTAATGTATGTGGCTCAAATGTGAGATGCAAGTTATATCGATAACATCTCATGGATATTTGCCTACAAATTTACATCATTGCCCTTTCAAGGCAAACACAAATCATTATTTATTTATTTATTTATTTATTTTTTTTTATCTCTGAACGAATCCAGAATGAAATAAATGTGGCAATAACAAATTAACTTTTTCATCCCTGGGTCCTAATGGTTGTTTCGTTCTGCCCTTGACATCGCCTTTTAGGCCTATATTTGTGTAAACAATGCCACTTTCTGTTGCCTTTAATTATTACATGATCAAGGGGGCTTATATATTTTAGCAGTGCAAGTCTTTATCTTGGAGTCATAACACAGGGTAGTTCTGTTCTTTAATTGAAAGACCCTATCTGTTTTTTAGTTCTTCATTGATTTTTGAACTCAGCCCTGTTCTGATTCTACCTGCCTGTTTTCCAAAGATGATTTTGCTCTGATTCTGTGTGTTTACTTTTTGCTATGCTCTAAACTTTTCATTTTTGCCAAGGCTTTGTTTCCAGCTACTGCTCTAACTGCATTATTGAATAAACTGTTAACATGCAAGTCTTTCAAAGGTTCTGTGAGCAGCTAGTAGTGTACATCTTGACAACAGTCAGCCTAAAAATTAGCAATTGAGTGATCCTGAATATGGCTGTGGGTGTCTTAAATATGCTGAGAGAAAAGTTTGAGAAATATTTAATTGCACACACATTTAAAACTTGAAAAAGCATTTTATTTATGAACCACTGTTGAGTTTCAAACCTACTCTTTCTCAATTTATTACCTGAAGATGAATGTTTCATGGAACACTTTGGTTCCAAACCTTAATTTTTTTTTCTTCCACTTTCTGTTTTTGTTGAGTGAAAGCAGTCTCTGTTCTAATACCTGAGTACAAGAACCTCATACCTTAAGAAGCATCATGCCTTCTCATGGTTAAGAGACTGATATGTATCTTAGGGTCCCGGTTTGTGTTTTTAGATGGGTCTGGAAGCCATGCATTAAAGGGAAGTACAACCAAGAATGAATTTCCTCTTCTATCAAGTGCTTCCTACAATTAACCCCACCTTTCCAGAACTCTGCCTCCCTCATTATCTCATAATCATGTGATCAGAGAAAATGCATGCATAATCAAACAAAGCAAGCCTTACCTGGATTATGAACATCATGCCATTTGGCCTTTGTGAATATTGAGCTACATTCCTGAATTCCACCTAGCTCCACGTTGGATTTTTTGCCTCTTTTGTTTTTGTTTTTTTAAATTTAGTTCTGTTCCTAATTTTGCCTTGAACACCTCATATTTTTTGCAGCCATACCTTTGCCACATTAAATAAACCAGTTTATTTCCTTTTTTTCCTCCCCAGGCTTCTAACTTTTACTTTTCATATGTCTACTGTTATTTAGGTGTTTAGCATGGTTCCAGACACCAGGGACCTCATGTATAAATGTTGCGTACGCACAAAAATGTTGCATACACTAATTTCCAAGCTCACTTCCAGATGTATGAAAATTAAACTTGGTGTAAAGACACGCACATTTCCATGGCACCCTCTCACCATGCATACGCACTTTTCTGCTCGGTTTTGCACACTGGTGGCAACCAGTGTCAGTGCAGTGCTACTGCTTTTGTGTGGTCTACCTTTTTTCAGATTTGCATCAGTGACACAGGGTTTATCAAATGCACCGAAATTAATTGCATATCATTTACAAATTTAAGGCACTTGATTGTAATCATTCTGTAGCAATATAATGGTGCACGGAATGGCCAGAGTATTCCAAATACTATAGCTGCTTTAGTGTTGTTACTGTCAGTGCACCATTCAGAGTATTTTAACCCATTGTATCTGTGTGTGGAATCACAGCTGTTTTGCAGATGATCCGAAAGCTCTACGCCAGGTTGTGTCAAGAGTGCTGACAATTATCAGGATACAGCTTTCAGTCCTGCAGGACATTTATAGCACATGCTGCCTAAGGAAAGCCACCAGCATCTGCATGGATTCCACTCAGCCAAGCCACAGTCTATTTGAACTTCCCTAATCTGACAAATGCTTCAGAGCCTTTCCTGCATGGACCTTGAGGCTCAGAAATAGTTTCATACCAGAGCTATAAGCGCACTCAATCAGTCCAGCACTCCTGGTAACACTGTTTGTACTTATAATTACAATTACCTCACTGTAGGCTTGCACTACAGCTGTAATACTGCACAACCTGAGCCACTTTAGGAACCATTTGCACTATCTGCATTATATGTACATATATATTGTACTTATGCTTTAATATTGTATATTTTGCATTGTTTTTTTATCTTCTTATTATTATTATTTTAAAGGAAAACAAGTTTATGGAGGAGTTGCATATTGTATCTCTGTTTCCTTTAGGGGGCGATATACCTCCCTAGTTGGAATAAGTTTTTTGTAATTGCGGTGTTTTAAGTAACCGAAAAATATAGAGATATGATATTAAAAGGCGATATCCCTACCATAGTGATACGGCGGTACAAATCACATAAGAAAAGATAAACTTAGCTTTCTTTACTGACGGTTTACGCGGCATTACAGGCGGGAAGCCATAATAGCATGACAATATCAAGGTGGGATCTTGATCTATAGAGTCTACCATTTTTCAGCTGCTCCGCTGAAAGGATTTTTGGGATGAATGACGATATCATACATTCATCTGTCCATTGGCTTCGAAGGGTTTGACTTCTTGCCCACTTATTTATACTGTCTTCTCCACGTGCAGGGCCCTCTCTGGTCTCCAAACAAGGAAAGTAAAGGATTCAATTTCATCTCAGGAATAGTACAATGCCTTCGCAGTTGTCCCCTTCATTCTCCAAACTGCTAAAGTAGAGGTTTTCTATATGCAGGCAGACTAGCCCCTGTGTGCTAAACTTGGCCTGCACATGTGAATGAATCCATAAAATAATTTATACAGAGCACAGTGACATTAAACTTACGTTCGTGTTACAATCTCATTGTACCATACAATGCTAACAAAGGAATTCAATTCAATTCAATAGACGAGAGTTTGTATTTACAGATGATGATGACGACTGGCTTCTAAGTCAATTTAGATTTCCAAGAACTATTCTCTTAGAGCGCTGTGTGTTGTTAGAATATTAGGATGTATATCTGATATAATTTTTATGATGAAATGCAATAAAATATGTACATTGCATTTTACAGATAAATTATTAACTTTGTTTAAATAATGTATACGGGTAATAATTAAACATGTATAATAAAGATTTTTCAATGTTTCTTAAAAGTTTTGAAGAACCGGTGTTCTAAGCTTACAGTTAGTTTTACATTTATTACAGACGTTTATTGTGTGGCAATTGGCTACTTGGAGAAAGAAAATGGAAGGACAGGAATTGGGGCTTGGTATGTTTGACACAGACAGAACTGCAGCAATACATTTTTCCATTATCCCTCATTGCACATCGCTACCGCTGCACCACTGTGCCCCCATGTTTAATGCATGTCTTAATGCATTTCATCATGACTATGATATCAAGTATACATCTTACTATTCTAAAATGTTCAGAGAGCTGTAATATCATGAAAGTAATGTATCATGTGTGGCGATCACTACCTGTGTGCTCCTGTTGGCATAAGTGAAAGCCCGTTTAGGAGCATTTGGAGATTAATGACTGGGTCGGGGAACACACAGAATACAAAGCATTTAACATGCTACTTCAGTTATGATGGGATTTGAGAAATCACTTTGATTTTAATCTCAAAATTGACCTTTTCTTTCTTCACTGTGTCCCTGTTTTGTTTTATTTTTTTTCTTCTCTTCTCTGGCCCTAATACGCTTCTGTATGACATTTAGCCACTCACCTTTTCACGTCGACTTTGACCTCTGTCCACTTATTTTATGCACAGTTTTATGCATCTGAATTTTTTTCTGTGTATGCACATTTCTGTTTTTATCTGTATGCCATGTTTTAGTGTGAATTTTATGCATGGCTTTATACATGCCCCAGACCTGCAGCTGACAAAAAAGGGTCAAAGGAACCTGAATAATATGAATGTCCATTTGAATTCACACTCCAACAATCAATTTCAAATTTTCAGGTGTCTTAAACAACGACTAAATCCACAAACAAGAAAGTAAGAGCACATACACAGTATAGCCCAGAATAAAAAATAGCAACAACTTAAACAGAATCTGAAAAGAGGCAAGTGATTAAATCTAAGTAATCATTCACTAGACGAATTTGAGAAAAATCAAAGGCCAAAATCTAAAATACTAAGTGGAAAAAACAGTAAAAAGAAAAATAAAAATAAAAATCATTAGACAAAAGCTGAATTCTAAATGATGCTACTGAAAAAGCGTGAAACACAATTTTCAAGAAAATTACTTGCTGAGCTCCATTGCCACTCTATTACGTAACCACCATGTAATAAGTGTCACATTGCAACATGCACAAAAAAAGGGGGCATGGCAAAAGGAAGGTCTATCGAGGAAGTCACAGCTAATCTCTGACTTAAAGCAAAGACTGGAGTGGCACCCCAGCCAGATCCTGACAGTTACAGACTCCTTTGCTACAATATGTCCCATAGATACCACATAAGAATTCTTCTTCTCCGTCTGCTCCCATTTGGGGTTGCCACAGCGGATAATCTTTTTCCATATCTTCCTGTCCTCTGCATCTTGCTCTGTCACACCCACCACCTGCATGTCCTCTCTCACCACATACATAAACCTTCTCTTGCCTGGCAGCTCTGTCCTTAGCATTATTCTTCCAATGTACTCAGCATCTCTCCTCAGCACATGTCAAAACCAACACAATCTCACCTCTCTGACTTTGTCTCCAAACCATCCAACCTGAACTGACTGTCTAATGTACGAATTCCTAATCTTGTCGTTCCTGGTCACACCAAGTGCAAATCTTAACCTCTTTAACTCTGCCACCTCCAGCTCTGACACTTTTTCGTTAGTGCCACCATCTCCAACCCATATAACATAGCTGGTCTCACTACTGTCCTGTAGACTTTCCCTTTCACCCTTGCTGGTACCTGTCTGACAATCTCCACCTATCCGGAACTTTCTTTTTCACCACTCTTCCACACTCCCTGATACTCTGTGTGGTTGATCCAAAGTATTTAAACTCATCCACCTTCACCAACTCTACTCCCTGCATCTTCATCATTCCTCTGACCTCCCTCTCATTTACACGCATGTATTCTGTCTTGTTCCTACTGACCTTCATTCCTCTCCTCTCTAGAGCATATCTCCACCTCTCCAGAGTCTTCTCAACCTGCTCCCTACATTCGCTACAGATCACAATGTCATCAGCAAACATCATAGCCCCCATAAGATACTACATAAGAATGTGACACTAAATCAAACTAAAGGATTACTCTTTGGCTTATAATGCTTTAGATGTTGAGGAATGATATTGATGCTACACACAGCACCACACTACACAAAAGCATATACTAATGGATTTTTGACTTTACTGCATCTCATAATTAGCATTTCATATGAACATTAATATATTGTTGTTTATATATAACATTGTTCAGTCATTGCTTGTTTATGGGCTGTGGGTTTGTACTTTATATTAACTTCTTACCCTAAAAAGCATTTGATAAAATTTTAAAAAGTGGTCCCCTTGTGATGGCGGCAATAAGTCAGTAACAATAAAGCTTTCATATTGAGGTTAGATCACATAACCAAATTTAAATGAGTAGACAGTTGGATTGACCACATGCCACTTTTCTGATATTAAGAAAAAGGGTAGAAATTAAATATGTCATCTCATTAATGATGCAGAAGTCTTTTAACTGAGAAAATGTGATTATTATTGTTATGTGTTGCCCTGTTTGTGACATTTCTGTTCTACGTACTTGAGAAAATGTTCACTGTTCAATTTCTTTTCATTGTAGCTAATATAAGACTTTATTAATTATGCTTAGAACATGGGCACTGATCTGAATGTGTAGTAGAGGAAAAATTCCATTACAATGAACTTCCAGGGACTTAAAAATATTTTGTTGTAATGAGATTCTGTATTTGTTTCTATAGAGCTTTCTTTAACTTGTGTCCAGGCATCTGCAATCATTTCAATAGCTTCTTTCATGTTAATTTTAATCTTCTCCTGTCTATAAGTTATGCTGATGTGAATTTTTCTCAGCATTTCCTTGTGATAATACACTTTCAGGGTGCGAATGATGTCCAAAACCAATGGCTGAAGCACTGCTGTGCAATTGGGTGGGAGGAATTCAACGCGAACAATAACTAAATGCGGAAGCATGTTGTGGACAGCACAGTTATCAGTCAGAGGTTTCTGAACTCTTTTGGGATCCCCCCACTCCCCACCCAATGGGAATGTCACGCTGAAGTGAGTCCTGAAGCGTGATATTGTTTGACCATTGCCAGGGCTGGGCAACAGCAGGCTCACAGCGGTGTAGTGAGGTGCCACAGAAGCGAATCCTAAAAGATTGGGGTCGCGCTATAAGTCCATGTCTTACACCCCAAAACACGAGGCTGAGTCACAGTACTTTAGCAAAACCAGTTTTATTCAGCTTGAAACAGGAGCAGCACGGTTATTTATTGTAGTGGGACCTGCCACTCTCCTATAAACAGACACAGCAGTCAGGCAGGGTCGTGGCCTGGTTACTGGCCAAGTAATCCTGTTCCCTGCATTTACAATGTTCCTTGCATCACCCATCAAGTTTGCTTTGGCTGAGAGACACAGCAGAGCTGTAAGCCTGCTGTTGCCTCGGCAACATATAAACAGTCTTCCACAGATGTGGTGATCGCACTTCAGGATGCTCTTTGGGGTGTTGTCCAGTTGAGGGAGGTCCAAAGAGAGTTTAGAAACCTCACATTTTCTTGAATGAATGCCACATTAATAGGAATGTTTCTTGAACGAGCATCATTGAACCACATAAAAATGGCTTTTTCAACATCTTCAAATGCTGCAGTTCGCATATATTTGCAACCCAAGATTTTTCTTCTTTTTTTTTGTATGGTCTTTCAAGAAAGTTGACAGTGTCGATGGCAAAATTCTGAATTCACTGGCAACGTCTTTTTTCAAAGTTTTTTTTTCCTAATATGAACTGTTATCATTTTTTCGTGTCTGCAGTTTCTATAGGAGGGTGACAATGAGTTAAATTCCAATGGATGTTTTTCAAATGTTGACAAGCAATAAGCAAAAGGTATCACTAAAAACCACCAAAAACAAAAACAGCCAAAAAACAGTACGAGCAAAGTTTGAAGAAAGAATTTTTTTTTTGCAATGTTTCTGCTTGGGGATCATTGTGCACAATTGAGCTGCAACCACAAAACTAACTACTCTGTGGATGATTCATTCAGGCATTTCAATGTCTTTTGGGCACTTCGTTGTAATGAAAGTATCTGTTGAATATACTTCGTAGTAACGAGATTTCTATAGACATTCTATAGTGTTATATAGGGAAACTGTCAGGACCATAAAAATACTTCGTTGTAATGAAAATTTTGTTGTAAAGATATTGTTGTTACGGAATTTTACCTGTAGTATGCTAGCAACTACTCTCCATGTTACAGTGCTATACAATATGGAACTATGCTGAATGTGCAGCAGTATGTTTGCATTACCAGTCTATGTATTACATTGCCATGAAGTATGTCACCTTGTTTAATGTGGAGAACTATGGCACCTCCAAAAATGAATGTATTACAATAAAATAAAGCATAGAATTTGGCTGAATGTGCAGTAATATGGCAGCGTCACCCATCATTATATTACTGTACTGACCAAGGGCTTTTTGGATGTATTGAGAAGCATGCCAGCCTCATAAAATCTATGAAACTTGATTCTATGAGACATGTAGTACAGCATGGCGGAGTCACACATTCTTCTTTATTACTATTAAAGATGATAAGTAAAATTACCATTTTTAAATTTCCCGTAATAGTGTGTATATGGAAACTTTTGTTATAGATTGTTATGGCAGAGTGAACAGACTAAAGCAAGCCACAAGGAAGGTTGGGGCATTAGCCAGGCAACCCCATTTAATTGGCACAAAGGAAAGCAAAACAGAATTTGTGGTCTTGGCACAAAATAGGATTGTCTCTAGTCAACTTAGCTAATGGAAGGTTCTATCAATGGTATATTTGTCCTCATTGACGTTATGGTCCAAAATGGGATGCCACCTACCAGGGAGACATTGTTTTGTGGCATTTAAGGTGGAAGAGGAGAATCCATCACTGGGCATTGTGGACAGGGCTAGGTATCCTCCTTGGCCATCTTCTAGGAACTACAGGGGAAAAAGAAAATATAATTGGTGTCAGTGCCCCCTCTCATCCCTCAGTAGTATTACTTACCTCTTCAGAGCCAAGAAGGTGGTCCCCCAGATGCACAAGTGTGACACTGTATACATCTAAAGTGTTAATTTAACATTGGAAATTTTACTGTGTGGCACTTTGCTAAGTTTGAAGTAGCGGGCCAGTAACACTTTACAGGGCAAACATTTAGAAGTCAGGCAAAATGACACCTTTTGTTGTCTAACAGAACAGCAAGCTTTGGAGGCAGCTTTGATCCCTTCTTCAGGCAACACTTGCATATTATAATCTATTCACTTAGCCAATGAAAGGTGTCATTTTGCCAGACTTCTCACTGCATCCATTATGGCTAACACGGTACAACATCCTACTACTACAGGGCAAACAACAATAAGAAATAAAGTGAAGGGGTGAATGTGAATTTGAATATCAAGTTAATTGCCCTGTATATGGCAACAAAGGAAAAAAAAATAAAATTGTATTACCACCTAATGAATCATTTTATTTTGAAATGTTATTTCATGATTAAGGACTCTGAGGGGCATTGTGTTTTGCACTTTGCACAAGTCCAAGTCCTGGTGCCCACTATGTGATTACTGGATGCTCTGGTTGTGCTCAGATGCATTTTATATGTCTTTTCTAGTTTCCTGCCATGATCCAAAGACTGTTAACATTAGAGTCTCCCTATAATTAAGTGCCGATTTGAGTGGTGAGGGTGCCCTGCTGATCAGTCTGGGTAAGTTTTAAGTAAGGCTTACTTTACATTGCCTTCATAATTTTTATTTATTGTCTTCCAGGGGTCTAGGTCGTTTCCACAATTTGAAGTCTCTGAGGTTAATAAACTAGTATTCATTAGTCCTGTCAAAAAAGATAATTTCCATTTTTCAGTGCCTGTCTATACTTTGACTCCATCAGTCATAAGTGTAAATCGTTTCACAGTCCTGCTTCATATGTGGATGACTGCCGCACAAGATCTTATGTCTTTCCACTTAATGTCTTCCACTAGTCTGAAGAAAATGAATTCAGAAGACAACTGGACTGACCACATGCTGCTTTGCTGACATTTAGAAAACAGTTAAAATTAAATATGTCATCTCATTGATGAAGCAGGTCTTTTAACTGAGAAATTGTGATTACTTATTGTTATGTGGTGCCCTGTTTATGACATTTCTGTACTGCATACTTGAGAAAATGTTCACCGTTCAGCTCCTTTCCATTGTAGCTAATGTAAGGCTTGATAAACTAAGCTTTTTATGATAATTTTAAAGAAAAACATTGTGCATCTGCTGTTTAATCAAGAATGTAACACCCGATTATAACAATGTTTCTATGGGGATAATTACATTAGACTTTCATCACTTCAATTAACAGCATCTTTTCTCTGAACACAGTCCTCCATAAAATAAAAACAAGAGTTGCTTCTGCATCAACGTCTCTTCACTACAACTTTCAACACATAGGTAAGTCATAAGAAATCATTTAAATTACGGTATGCTGATACAGCCCCAGCCCTCTGTGGAGTTTGTATGTTTTCTCTGTGTCTGTGCAGCACTTGCACTGGGCATTTTGGTTTCCCAACCATATCGAAAAGATTTGTACATTAAATAATCTACATTTGACCTAAGTGGGTGTGCATGTGCGAGTGACTGTGGCCTGCAATGTGCTGGTTTGTCCCATGTACCCAATGCTCCCCACAACTCCAAACTGGGTGAGCAGGTTCGAAAATAGTAAAACAGTGATGGAGTTTTCTTCTTTCTAAGCATACCTTCCATTTCTCAGTGTTAGGTCCTTTGTATCTTCATATCGTATGTCTTAGGGCAACACCCTTACCTACTGAGAACAGTTTTAATGGCAACTGCAAACATTCTTCTGTTTTCTTCTGGTTGACATTATTTCTGCCTGAGTTTCTTTTCTAAGGCATTGTGTTATTTTTCTACAACTACCGAAAGGTGTGATTAGGTAAGAATCATTTGACCTGTATACATACGCAAACGGTGGGGAATTGTGAGTGAGTGTGGCCTGGTGCCCAGTTTGATGGCTGGCACCTGCCTTGCAGCCATTGCTGTATTAGCGCCACACAATGCTAAATAATTGAAGTAAGGGAATTAAGTAAATGGAAGGATGGATGGATGAATGAATTGTTTCATCAGCTTCCAAACACTGCCATTCCCCGCGCTCAGCCACATGACTATACATTTGACTTCAATTAACCTTCAGTGCTCATGGGCCTCCAGCAAATGTCAATTAGTAGGCCAATTAGAGTCCATTAAAACATTAAAGATGGTGTGTGTTCATAATGTGTACATAAATATTAAACATGGAGTGTGTAAATTCCAATGATAACAGACATACAAACAACTCTCACACCATCGCAAGGTGCTATAGCACTAGTAAATTTATATAGAATTTTAAATAACTTTTAAAATTGCCAAGAGGACAAATACAAGTAAACTTCTATCTATCTATCTATCTATCTATCTGTCTGTCTGTCTGTCTGTCTGTCTGTCTGTCTGTCTGTCTGTCTGTCTATCTAATTTTGTTTATATTTGAAACACAGATTAAATGACTTCCACAGCAGTGAAAGAATTGGCAATCTTGTGGTGTACTGTCCGACACCTTACCAGCTAGGCCACACATCAAATCAAATCACTTTGTCCAATGTAAATTTTCTTCACACTTCATTAATTTCCATCCATCTTACAGATGGATCCCCAGATTCTTTTTCACTAACCTCGAGCAGACAGCCTATTTCATCCCATTAGCTCAGGCTACAGTCAATTTAAATAATAAGGGGTTGTCCAACATGGCGCAGTGATTAGCACTGTTGCCTCACTTTCCAAGGGGGACTGAATTCATATCCTAGCCCCATCACTATCTGTGTGACATTCGGACAACTCCTCCTCTAATATTTGTGTGTTTTTTCTGCAGGTACTCTAGCTTTCACACAAAAAATAAATGTTAAATGAATATTCCATCCAAAAATTATACAGTAGAGTCTCGCTTATCCAACATAAACGGGCCGGCAGAATGTCGGATAAGCGAAAATGTTGGATAATGACAGGTGTTAAGAAAAAACCTATTAAACGTTAAACTATGTTATAATTTTACACATTACGAACCTAATAATCATGTTTTACAACAAAACAACAGAATAAATTAACTGAAAAAATAAACTTACATTTACAGAATTGTCTGGAATTAAATACAGTATGTACTGTACTTAGAAAGTTCAGTCCTGTGATGATTTTAAGACATTTTTGATCGTAGTCTGCTTTCCTGACGAGTGCCGTTTCTTCGCTGTTAAGTCTCGCCATCTTTGCAGCATTATTATGTCGATTCCTGTAGCTTCTTCTTGTTGCTCAATGTAATTAAATGCAGTTTCTAGAGCCTTAACTCCGTCACTCATATAGTCAACATCCGTACGAGCGTATACTGTTTACTACAGCATTGTGACTGCGTGTGTGTGTTTGTGCTGTGACGTGCGAGTCCCCGTCTTGCACCCGAAAAGGCGAAGATGAGTCTCAGTACTTATAGCAACACCAGCTTTATTAAGCTTGAAACAGCAATAGCGCGGTTATTTATTTTAGCGTGATCTGCCTTTCTCCTACACACAGACACAGCAGTCAGGCAGGGTCAGGGGGAAAATAACACTGTGCCCTGCGCATTTATAATGTTCCTTGTTCCTTGTATCACCCATCGATGGCAGGCGCTTATAGCATGTCCGCAATCTTTTCGGATTGGCCTTTATGGCGAACTGCTACAGTGCTGGGAGACTGCGATTGCTTTTGGACGCTCTTCCGCGTGTCATCCAGTTGGGTGGAATCCCACAAGAGTTTAGAAACTCACTCACACCAGCCATGATTCTTTTCAAAGGTAAAGTGCAGGTTAATTTGCTTTATGTATTTTTACTTTATATTTTGCATTAATCATTTTTATATGAATAGTTTTGGTTTGTGGAACGAATCATCTGAGTTTCCATTATTTCTTATGGGGAAATTCGCATTGATATACTGTATGAGTACTATGGACTGCGAGCACATTTCCAGAATGAATTGTGCTCGCAAACCAAGGTTCCACTGTAATTAGCTGCGATAGAGTCGGGAGCAACAAAAAATAGACTATGCTCACGCTCGCAACTTGCAGTTCTTGTTGCCAATTGATGGGTTTTTTTTTTTTTGTGGTAGGACATCGGATAATACGGAATGTTGGATAAGCAAAGGTAGGATAAGCGAGACTCTACTGTATATATGTTTATATGTTCTTCTTCTTTCGGCTGCTCCTGTTAGGGGTTACTACAGCGGATCATCTTTTCCATATCTTTCTGGCCTCTGCATCTTGCTCTGTCACACCCATCACCTGCATGTCCTCCTCTGCCACATCCATAAACCTTCTCTTAGGCCTTCTTCTTTTCATCTTCCCTGGCAGCACTATTCTTAACATCCTTCTCCCAAAATACTCAGCATCTCTCCTCTGCACATCTCAAACCAATGCAATCTTGCTTCTCTGACTTTGTCTCCCAACTGTCCAACTTGAGCTGACCCTCTAATGTACTCATTTTTAATCCTGTCCATCCTTGTGCTACCTCCAGCTCTACCCAATTGTTTTTTAGTGATGGCCAAGAAAAAAATGAAATGTCATGTTTTCATGCAGAAAGGTGATAAGAAAGTCTCTAATAGAATAGAAATCTATGGTAACCAATGCTGGACAACAGCAAACGATATATAAACATCCATTACATTATTCCTGTTACGTAATCCAACCAGTCATTTGCTTACAATATCCTAAATACACACATATTTACTAAAATATGTGAATGAAATGAAACATGCTCAGATGTGAATGAGCTTGTGAATTTTAAAACCCACCTTCCATCGTCACATTTATATTTACATTCACAACCAGGGGTTATTTAGCAGCAGTCTGTGAAACTGCATTTATATATTGACCTTCTGCTTGCTGAATCATCTTGGATATGCACATGTGCAAGGTGAGTTCTCACCCTGATAATGTTTTCATTTGCTTTTCTTTAACTCTTAGTCTTTGGTTGTATACCTTTCTCAGTGAACTTCACACTGTCGCTGTCACAGGAAAGGCAGTAGTAGCTAATGAAAAAGCTGTTATTCATGACCAATAAATGGAAGGGCCCTACAATTCAAATACTTGTTTATGTTTGAGCAAGTTCTGTTTTCATCCATTGAAAATGATTTATTTAACATAATTTTAGTAAAAATACATGTGATTGTTATATTGTAAGAATACAACTGGATGGCTTCACTTGTGGATTAGGGGACACATGTACTTAGAGATTTTTCATTAACATTTTGATATTGTTTACTGTTGACCACCATTGGTCATCATAGACTGTTTTATCTCCATTCTGTATGAAAATTAGATCAGCCACTACAAACTATATGGGGTAAGTAAGTTTTTGATGAAATATTTCTCCAATTGGTAATTCTAAATTGTTCCCAATTAATAAGAGATTAGGTGTTTGCATGAATGTTGCTTCCAGCCTCTTTTTCAGCACCATCACCAGCTCTCCATTACCCTACACTTTCTTAAGCAAATTTAATTAATTGATGGTGGATGGTTTCTCCAACAACTTTAAAGTAAAATATTGCTTATTATAGTAAAATATTAAGTAAATTCATCTATATGTGTATGGCTTCAGAAATTAAAGAGCTTCATGTTCAACAGGCAAAGAAAGATCCACATGAAAGGACAAGATAGGTTGTCCCAACAATCTGCACACCCTGAGACACCAATTTTCACACCAATTTGTGTATCTGAACTAAATGGAAAGAGTGATCTTGAGGAGTTCCCTTACATGTATGACTGATTTTGATTGCTTCAGTAAAGGCTGGTATTCCAAAGCTTGTGTGGTCACTCAGTTTGTTTATGGTCCAGGACACCTCCCCACCCATTACGTTTGGCAGTGGATCTCATGACAGATAATTAGGTAGAATAGTAGCTTTGGGGAATGAAAGCCTTTTATGCTTTAAATGACTTCGGGATAGAAGTGCAGGCTTGGGGTCTCAAGGAGATAAAGTAGTTTACAAATTAAAAAAAAATTGAAGAAAACCTGCTTAAATTTAGCTCTAGGAGTATATAAAAGGCCCTGAGAGGATTAAGAGTTCAGGAACCTGGAACCACAGAGCATTTGTGGATTTCTGTGTTTAGGAAATTGAAAGAAAGAGAGAGCGAGAGATAACCACAGCTGGGGGTTTGATACAAATCGCCCCCATTCCTCCTCTCTGCTTCTTTCTAATGAAATGATTTATAAAAACTGCAGGCGACTCTGCGGCTAGGACAGCGATCCATTCACGGTAGTGTGCAAGCCTCTGCTTTGTGACAGGCTGCGTGAATTACTGCTGCATTTACTTTGTATAAAATAATTTAATGGATCATAAATAATCTGTGCTAAACCATCGATTTCCAGGCTTAATTACCTGCATATATCATTTTCATCATTGCCAGCTAATTTTAAAACAGAAATATTTGTCAGCCACAATCACTGTCAAAGGAAAAATGTGTTAGAAATGTAATCGTGTGTTGTATCACTTTAAGTAAAACAAAATGGAAAAAACCCATTGCATCACTGCCACCACTGCCAAAGCAGAGCTTAACCCCAGCTCCCCTGAAGCAGCAGGGCTTCTTGTTCCAATGATACGTCCCCGGGACCTGCAGGCTGGACCCCAGCAATAACAGATGGTTCTCGCAATCTTCAGGCATTGAAGAACAAGGTGAGGAGAAGGTGAGGCAGCTTCCAGACTTCATCCTCTTCAGGGTGACCAGTGACACTCAGAGGAGCCTGATAGAAGCACAGAGTCATTCGGAAGAGCAGGCTGAATGCAAGCATGGGCTCTGCACTGTTCTCAGTTGTCAAAAAGAACTAAAGGATTAGACCAGCTGGCAGTCCTTATGCCAGTCTTCCCAGTCTTTGCGTAACAGCTAAATACAGTGCACTCCCAAACTACATGTGAATCGGCATGCTAGCCTCTCCAGTCTTCAAACAGCAGCTTGGAAATCATACGATGTGATGAATACGGAACAGCATGCCAGCATCACTCCTTGCCTTATATCACAACAAAATAAATATCTGAAATAATTAAAAAGAAGCATCTTGCTAAACTTGCTGTCCTTCCTATTACACTTCTCTATGCAGATAGCTGCTTTCCAGCTTCACCAGTCTCTGTGTGACAGTACTGGAAACTGGGCTGCATGCAGAGCAGTGTCCCAAGCTCATGAGTATTTCTACTGAAGTGATATGAAACATGACTTTGGGCTGAATGTATAGTTATATGTCACCCTCTGCATATTGCAATTCAAAGAAACATGGCTAAGGGTTGAATGAACAGCATAATGCCAGCCTTACCAGTCTCTGCATTACAGTGCTCTAAAGCATGATATTGAGCCAAATGTGGATTAATATGTCAGCCAAATCAATCTACATAATGCAGCACTTTGAAACATGGCAGTGGGCTAAATATGGTGCAGTATGCCAGGGTCAACAATTGCTATATAATTTATGTATGCAATAATATTAATAGCAAGCAGTACGCCAGCCTTACCAATTTCTATATTACTGTGCTACTTTGAACATACAGGAGAGCAATATGCAAGCATCAGAGTCTAAGTGTTAAGGTGTGTGAAGTGTGGCAGTGGGCTGAGATAAGATCACTTTGCCATCCTCACAGTTTCTGTATTATATTGCTATAAAAGCTGATACTGGGCTGAAAGCAGAGCGGTATGATAGCCTTACGAAGGTGTAATATGCACTACAATTTTATGAGAAATAGTAATATTCAGTAGTATGCTGGCATTACCACTCTCTATACTGTATTACAGTGCTGTGAAACATAACACTGATCTGAATATTCAACAGTTTACCAACTTATTTACTGTCTGTATTGCATGGGCACTGATCTGAATGTGCAGTCGTATGCCAGTTTAACTAGTCTTCTTGTTGCAGTGCTATAAAATATGCAACTTCTGTATGTTAAATATGCAGTGGTATGTTTGCAATACCAGTCTAGGTATTACACTACTATTAAACATGGCATCTCATTTTTAAATGCAGAACTATGCCATCGTCAAAAATGAAATGTAATGCAATGAAATAAAGCAAAGCATCAGGCTGAATTTGCAGTAGTACGGCAGCGTCACCTATCATTATATTACTGTACTGATAGAGGGCATTGGGTTGTATTGAGCAGCATGCCAGCCTTACCAGATCTATGAAACATAATTATAGATGGCATGTAGTGAGAGTAGTGAGTCACATATCCCTCTCTATTATTATTGAAACCAGCAGTGTTAAAGTTACTCTGATAATGTATATATGGAAACTTTGTTTCTATATACTGTTGTGACCAGGTGAACAGATTGATGGAAGCCAGACGGAATGTTGGGGTACCAGCTGGGCAACCTGTTTTAACAGGCACAAAAGAAGCAACAAAGAATTGATGGTCATGGCACAAAATAGGTTTGTCTCTAATTAGCCTTGCTAAAGTAAGGTTTCATCGGTGGGGACTCTGTCTTCATTGACAGTATGGTCCAAAATGAGATGCCACATTCAAGGCAACAACAACATTTATTTATATAGCACATTTGCATAAAAATTATGTAGCTCAAAGTAATTTACATGATGAAGAAAGAGAAAAAAAAGATAAAGAAAGAATTAAAATAAGAGAACACTAATTAACATAGAATAAAAGTAAGGTCCGATGGCCAGGGAGGACAGAAAAAACAAAAAAAATCTCCAGACGGCATGAGACTGCCCAGCCCCCTTTAGGCATTCTACTTGACATAAATGACCTCACAATCAGTCCTCATTGTATTCAGTGTTCACATGGAAGAACTTGATGGTGACGGTCATGTGCACTTCTGGCCTTTAATCCATCAATGTAGAGACATCACGGTTCTTTGATCAGGTGGTGGCGCAGATCACCACCACAGAAAACCGGAAAAAGAGCAGAAGAGAAAGTAGGGGTTAGTTTGGATTACAGAGCCAGAAAGGGAGGAGCCAGCAGCAGGCAGTGTGGGCGGGCTAGGCATCCTCCTTGGGCATCTTCTAGGAACTACGGCGGATGGAGAAGAAACAGCTCCTGTTGGCGGACGTCTCCTCCTCCTTCTGCAAGGTCCGGACAGAATAAAGGTAGAATAAGCCAGGTTTAAAGGAAAGCATTGGGGCTCACTGTTTTTATGGACTGTCTCTGGTTTTTAGCCCCATTGTTTTTAATGGATTACTTATCGAAACGATTTTAACCGCTGCCAGCACTTTTGCATTTTAATGGGTTATTTATTTATTGGACATTTTTGGAAACACTGCACAATTTGTTTGGACACTTTTGTTTTTAAATTTTCTTTTAATAAAAGCGCTGTTTTCTTTCGCATCATCCCCTTGCTTTGTGTGTGTTTTGTCCTCATCTTCCAAGCTCATCCGGTCATGACTATCAATGGTGTCGGGTTCAAGAGGTTCACAAAGTCAAAGTGGGAGCATGGAGCCGACCTGCACTGTCACACCCTCTCATCCCAAAGACATATCGCCTACCTCATCAGAGCCAGGAAGGCGGTCTCCCAGGCACATATACATGACAGTGTGTCAATTTAACATTGGCAATTTTGCTGTGTGTCAATGTGCTAAATAAGGAGCTGTGGACCAGTCTCACTTTAAATGACAAACATCAATGTGAAATTGAACATCCTGTATATGGTAACAAAGGAAAGAAAGAATAAAAATTGTATCACCAGCTAATGGTTCATTGGTTACCAGTGTCATTTAGAATTGACTTTAAAATACTGCTTATGGTTTAGCCTTAAATAATCTCACTCCATCTTATATTTCGGAATGTCTTACACCTTACACTTTAAATTAGTGTCTGCTTAGAATTCCTAGAAGAGCTAAACTTAAAAGAAGTGGTGAGGCGGCCTTCTGCTGTTATGCACCTAACATCTGGGGTAGCTTGTAATATAGGAATTTGGCAGACTAATACACTGGAGCACTTTAAGACACTGCTAAAAACACATTACTTTAACATGGCTTTCTCATGTTAGTTTAATCCTGATGCTCTGTATATTCAATTTATTATCATTATTATTCATGGTGGCTTCAAAATCCGTACTAACCCCTACTTTCTTTTCTGCTGTCAAAGCACCGTGATGTCCCTACGTTGATGGATTAAAGGCAAGAAATCCACATGAACATCATCATCAAGTTCTTCCATGTGAACCCTGAATACAATGAGGACAGATTGAGGTAATTTATGTTAGGTAGAATGCCTATAGGGGGCTGGGCAGTCTCATGGCCTGGAACCCCTGCAGATTTTATTTTTTTCTCCAGCTCTCTGGAGTTTTTTTATTTTTTTTTTTTTCTGTCCTCCCTGGCCATTGGACCTTGCTTTTAATTTATGTTAATTAGTATTCCCTTATTCTAATTCTTATTTATTTTGTCTTTTTTCTACTCTTTCTTCATCATGTAAAGCACTTTGAGCTATATTATTTGTATGAAATGTGTTATATAAATAAATGTTATTGTTGTTGTAATGAATCGTTTTATTTTGAAACATTATTCCATGATTAAGGGCTCTGGGTGGAACCGTGTTTTGGACTTGGTAAAAGTCCAAGCCCAGCTGTTTACTGTGTAGAGACTGGATGTTCTGTTTGTGCTCAAATGCATTTTCTCTGGATTTTCTTCTTTCCTCTGATAATCCAAAGACTGTTAACATGAGTGTCTCTCTATGATTAACTGCCGATGTGTGTGGTGAAGGTGCCCTGCTGATCAGTCTGGGTAAGTGTTAAGTAAGGCCTGCTTTACATTGCCTTCATAATTTTTATTTATTCTCTTCCAGGGGTCTAGGTCATTTCCACAATTTCCTCAGGTATACAAGCTAGCATTCATTAGACCTGTCACAAAAGATATTTCCATTTTTCTGTGCCTGTCTACGCTATGACACCATCAGTCATAAGTGTAAGTCGTTTTACAGCCCTGCCTTTTATGTGGGTGATTGCCTCACGAGTTCTTATATTCCCACACTTAAATGTCTTCCATGGGTTTGAAGAAAATTAATTCTATTTGACTCACAGACAAAAAGTGAGCTGGTGAGAACACACAGTGGTGGCATATGCTGACAAATATGTCACTATAAAGCTCCTCTTATCCCTAATGAGTAATTTCACTGTGTGTTGGGAAGCTGTCACATTGCAAAAAACATTTTTAAGAATCTGCATTTTGGCTCATGGAGAAACAGGCACCTTGCTTTCATACCTCTTTCTGTTGAACAAGTACTTACAAAGAGCAGAGTGTGTTCCCAAATCGTGTGGCGCAGGGCCAGTACTGAAGAACAGTACAGCTTCTGCAGGGCCAGAGGCTAGAGAAGCTGAAGAATTCTTTTACACATTTTCTTTTTTCTGAGATTTGTAGAAAACATATTAAGGGGGAGCTGCAGGATCCATCTATAAATTGGGAATGGATGTGTTGTCAAATAATCTTCACTGCAACCTGGATGTCAAGAGACCAATCTGACAAGGTAGATGACAGAAGTATTTGCATGGTGTAATCAGGATGTGTAGCCATGGGAATGTGATTGTGAAAGTTACATCTCCTCCTTCAATTTGTCTTTTTAAATACACATCACCTAGACACCAGCCTGAGTGAAATGCTCATTTCTGTGCATGATTAGTAGAAATGTAAACTGTTCAAAACTATATTTTGTTTTAGAAAAGTGCAAAGAATACCTTCTGAAAATGTCATATTAATAAAAAGATATACAAATTATATGTACTGCATATACTGTGTAAAGAATAGAAATGATTCCTAAACCCTATTTGTACAGTTTAAAGGTGGAGCTTCCCTTATCCTTTCTGACATAACGTATAAACCAGAACCTACTCTGCACTAAAATTTTCAAAGCTTGATGACAAAATTAGTTATAACCATAAATATTCATCCAATGGTTATGAAATGTAGCATGCATATAAGCATGGTGTGGTATATGGCCGGCCATTCATCCCAGCCAATACCCCAAGGCCGCCAAATGGAGCCCTCCCTGCAGCATGGAGGTGCACCGAATTCCAGCAGGGCATCATGGACACTGGAGTTTTCCTTCAAAGCCCTGCTGGATACCATGGGGGCCAGCAGAGGATGCTGCAGGGGAGGATCAACGACTCGTGTGTTCGATATAGCCCGGAAGTACTCCGTAGTCAAAAGGACGGAAGAAATAAAGTACTTCCGGGCTGAAGAAAAGAAGAGTTTTAATCTGACCCGAAAGTGATAAGAATCACATGGACTGGGGAGATTGGAAGCACTTCCGGGTCAGGGAATATAAAAGACTGTGAGGGATCCCAGATGGGAGAGCTGAGTTGGGAGGAAGGGAACAATGCATCTGGGAGAGGAGGATTGATTATTGTATTGTGAATTATATTATTATTTATGAGTATTGTGGAGTGGAGGGTGCTTTGTGCACATTATAATTGTAATAAATTCAATTATTGGACTTTTATCTGGTGTCTGGCATCTGATCTGAGGGTTCAAGGAGACGACAGCACCCCTTATCTGTCACAATGGTTAATGATGGAAATAATTGTGGGTCTATGGGTGTTATCCTTAGGACTGCCACTACACAGTTGCTCAACAAGCTGTCCATAAAGCTGTCTACAGGATCACATCAAGATGACATGATGATGCCAAAGCAGCAATGTCCAGACAAAGTGTGCACTTGGAGCAGAATTGTTAGATTTGTGGGGTTTGACTCTTGAAGCCTTGATGATTCCAAGAAGGCTGTCACACAATTTAAGAAATAAGCAGGGAGATCCAGAGGAACATCAATGTAAGATAACTGGCAAAAATGATCAACACTATTCCTCATGTATAGAAATGTGGCATGGGTTATCCTGTAAAGAATCCACCATTGTCCATTTTCTATTATTGTGTCTGCTCTGTTGTTAGACTCATGAATTCCAGACTGCCATGGATTGGTATCTGCTCATATTTAGCAATGGGTCCCACTTTTCCTTTAGGGCTGGAAACCACTGGTTTTAAACATAGAAGCAATGTGGAGATGACTTCCAGAAGCTGGTTTCTTTGGGGGAATGATAGTCTAGAATGTGAGCAAGCTACGTGCATGGCACGAGGAGATATTTTACTTATGGCTGGTATGTCTAATAACATCCTGAAATGCCAAATACAGCCCCTTTCACATTGCATGTGAGCCATTGAATCTCCGGAGGAATATGTTAACAGTGTTTGGGTGGCTGTACCACTGGGCATCATTCTGCCCCTGTATGCCATGACACATACCACTTGAATTACCAGACAGTTTTCCTAAAACTAGTTCATGATGTCCCATTTTGGAAAAAAAAAATATTTTATTTTTACCGTTTCCTGTGTTCTATATACCATTTTCCATACAAATATCACCACTGGTTAACCGGCAGTAGACAAAGAGTACAGACTAGAGGAGAATGCTCAGCGGGAGTGAGGTCATCAGTGGAGTTCCTCAGGTGTCTGTCCTTTGAACATTACGTTTTTTGATTTGTATTAATGATTTCGGTATAGTTAGCAAACTTGTGAAATTCAAAGACAATACTACAATTGGAGCAATGGCAGACAATGAGAAGGCAGTAAAAACTACTGTATTTAGAAAGACTTGGACAAGCGTCAGAACTGGCCATAAAAAGTGCAATGTGCTACACATGTGAAAAAGGAATATCAATTATAAATACAAGATGGGAGACACTGTCCTACTGGAAGCAACCTATCAAAAGGAATTAGAGGTTGTTGTTGAGTGAGGTAGGACACGAGATCCAAAAAAATAGTTTGGGTGCCAACCAGGTAACCCCATTTGATAATTGTGCCAGCAACAACAGAACTAGTGTTTGGATGTCACAATCACAAATGCAAAACATTAGGCTTCAGTTCCTTTGTTGAGCAGTCCAGCGGTCCAGGGGCAGTCTATGACTAAATAAGACACCACCTTCTGGAGCTCCTTGAATTTATAGTCCTCCGACCTGAATCAGTTGCCCTCACTGGACATATTCTCAGAGCTATGGAAATTGAAAGAGATAATGCAATCAGTGACAGCGTTCCTTTTTATTTCAGGATAGTATTGCTTACCTTGAATGAGCATGGAAGGAGACCCTCTGACACGCATGTGTGACAGGTTTTATCTTGACACAACATTTTAATCATTTAAGCAATGTGCAGAAGCAGTTTAATAGGAAAATAACATTTGGGGTTATATCATTAAAACTGTTTACAGTAATCCCTTGCTATATCGCTCTTCGACTTCTGCAGCTTCACTCTATCGCGGATTTTATATGTAAGCATATCTAAATATATAACACAGATTTTTCGCTGCTTCGCCGGGTTTCTGCGGACAATGGGTCTTTTTACTTCTGGTACATGCTTCCTCAGTTGGTTTGCCCAGTTGATTTGCTGAGAAGCTACCCAATCAGAGCATGCAGTTAAGTTCTTGTATGCTGATTGGCTCAGTGACGGAGCGCTGAATTCGATTCCGCTGCGTTAACCAGGAAGTCTCGTCTCTCTCATTCAGCATCAACGTGTTTATTGTGTAAAGAGTTAACTTTTGTACTCTTTTGTGTTTATCTTTGTGCGTAGTCAAGCCCTTCGTTATGGCTCCAAAACAATCTGCTCCTGCTACTGCTTCAAGGGTTGTGCCCAAGCGCCAACAGAAGATGCTAATGATTGCCGAAAAGGTAAAAGTTTTGGATATGTTTAAGGAAGGGAACAGCTACACCACTGCAGGGCGCCATTACGGCATCAATGAGTCCACAGTTCTTTTTATTTAAAAAGTAGGAAAAGAATATAAGATCTACGGCCGCAGTGTCCTTTAACCAGGGCACAAAATGAGTTGTAAGTGGATGTAATAAGGCAGTAGTCTGGATGGAATCTGCTTTAGGGATTTGGATTGAAGACTGCCGGAAGAACAACAACAGCGGTGCTACACAATCGCCTGAAGGGGCTCCTTTAGAAGAGCTGTAACGCTCTCCTTTGTTGTGTAGTAAAGCTAAACTCATCGTTATCGGACAAGTTGTCATGTCATTGTTGATGAGTAACCGCAATTAATTTTCTACGAACAGTGCTTATTACATGTACATAGTTTAGTGTCACTGTACACATATTTTACTGTATACAATTTGTCTTGCATTGTACATATTTATTGCTGGTGGCCTGTCTGTCATAATGGCTGTAACGCATGTGATATCAGAGACGCTTGATATCTTTAAAATAATATTTAGGTTTTACTGTATATAAACAGTGTGTTTACATACATAATTTCAACAAATTTCCCGTAATATCTAATAGAATACAAAGGGTTTATGCTGTATAACTGTGTGGGAAATGTTTATAATAGTGTGGGAGAGTTTATAAGGGCTTAAAATATATAAAAATAACCATATGAACGTATGGTTTTAACTTCGCAGATTTTCACCTTTCACGGGGGGTTCTGGAATGCAACCCCCGCAATCGAGGAGGGATTGCTGTAATATAAATCGAGGGATGCTATGATTAGAATGTCTTGCACTATTGAGACCACATCTGCAGTACTGTGTGCAATTCTGGTCACCAGAGAACATGAAAGACATAGCGGCACTTTAGCTGTCTAGAGAAGAGCATCTGAGGACATGTCATTCTCTGACAGGCTCGTAGAATTAAACTTGCTTAGTCTCAACTAGAGGGGGTTGAATGGGGACATAATTCAGGTTTCCAAAATCCTCAAAGGCATTGGTAAAGTAGATCCAGCAAAATTCTTTCAACTTAATGGTGAATCACGTACTCGTGGACATCACTGGGAATTACTGTAAGTGGAAGTGAATTTAAGGCTGAAGTCACGGAGCCCTTCTTTATGTGAGGAGTTGCGGGAATCTGAAACTACCAAGTCATGTAGTTGAAGTAGAAACCTTGATATCCTTAAAGAAATATCTGGATGAGATACTGGGACAGCTTAGCTATTAGCTAAACAAATGATCTTGGTGGACTGAATGGCCTCCTGTCGTTTGCCAAATTTCTTATGCTGTTATGCTTGCTGAGTGGGAGTTGTGCTATCTTTTTTCTAAATAATCTAATTTCATTGCTTATCTGACCTCCTCACCCTTTGCAGCTTTCTAATTTAATTGCTGAAACTTATTCTCGTTTACAATAAGTCTGTCTTTCTTCATCTGGTTTGCTGACCAGTTTGTATTATTACACTGCGTTATTTTTCTACCAATTATTTTTTGATTAAACATTTCTTTTAGAAGTTTCTGTTCTTTGTATTGCTTTTTGTGAAAGACCATATTATACACAAATGATTTATTTATGTATTTACCCAATGTGAATGTAAAGAGAATTGACAATATTGATCATAATTGTGATATATGTTGGGTGAATAGCAGTCAAATTATGGACAGCGAAGCCACCATCTGATGTTTGCCATTCTGGTAATATTATAATCATTATTCTACACCACTAGGCATAGAGGAATAGTCTCAACACTCTAACAGCCTTCTCTGGATGATCTTTCTTTGGTAGCAAAAGCAAACCTGTCTATAACAGGATATTTTTAAGTGAACTGTGGATCATTTTCTTTTTGCTCCTGTTCAAATCCCAGTGCTGCCAGGCAACGTGGGTGCAGCACTAGCAGCCAGCTGCAATGCCTGTCTGTTCGATGGATTGCTTCATCATTTAGAAACTCTTTAGACTCCCCTTAATCAAAGTCTGCAATACAGGGGACGTTACTCACCACTGCATATGGTGGAGTTTGGCAGTTTCAGCCCACAGCAGCTAATTGCTATTAGCCATTTATTATACTGACAATACACATTAGTTTTGTGGTTGTATTTTTTTTTTAGTCCTCCATCTCTTGTATTCTCTTACTGTCATTACACTTCCTCACAAATTATTTTATGTACATTAATGAAATTTTGGATTGCTGCTTGATTCTTCTTGCCAAAGGTCCAGGAGGTACTGCTTTCAGAACTCCACACTCTGGCTATTTAACATTAGTAATGGCTGTAACCAATTGCATGAAATTCATTCCTCCATCCATTTTCTGAAACCAATTAATGTAATTTAGGGTTACCAGGAATAGCAGGAAAATATTTTAAATGTTTTTAAAAAACTATATATACTTGTACTAATTAAGGCCTTCATTTTTTTCTTGAAACGGATTACGCAGTTATCATGAAAGCATGTATAGAAGCAGAGACATTTATAGGATATTAATAACATACTTATGAATCTGAATGAGAATCTTAAACTCCGGGCCAAGTAATTGTGCAGAATCACATTAGACATATAAACTGATAAAGAACAATCCACTGGAAAATTCAAAGAAAGTCAAAAGATGTTATTAGGCTTAAAATAAATGCACATCTTAGTACATAAGGAATACTGTAGGTTGGTTATTGTTGACATGAAATGAGATGTTAAATTTAGTGTAGAATTTAATTTTTTAAATAATAACAGTTCTTTCAAAATTAAATAATTCTAAGGAGCTCTACGAAGCTAATGCACATTTCAACAAGTATATTAATAAGGGAATAATGTTGGAAAGGTATGCAAACAATGTTAGCTGCATGTGGTGGAAGAATAAATCATTTTTGGTTTATATATCCTTTACATAATGTTGATAATTATTTTTCAGTATATTTTTGTATATATATTGCGGCCTGAAGGGGGTGCTTCTGCTGCCCAAACCCGACTAAGACAGACACATGCACATTTCCAGCACAACACACAACTTTCATTTGGTGGGAAACTCCCGATCTTCTCCCACACCACAGCGACAGTACAAATCACAAGCACTCAATAATGCACCTTTTTTTTTCTTCTTCTTTTTCTCTCTCTCTTGCTCTGCCTCCACTCCTTCCTGCAACCTTCATCTCCTTCCTCCTGACTCTATCACTTGAATGAACTGAGGCTGCTCCTTGTATACAGCATCAGGGAGTACTTCCAGCATCCCGTTAAAGTGGACTTCTGAAGCACTTCTGGATTAGTATGAAATAGGACTCAGCAGTCCCTGTAGCATCCCTTGGTGATGCCCATAGGACCCAATAAGGCTGGGTAACAGAACTCTATCTCACATGAAGCCCTGTGGGAATCTTTAGCACTGCAGCATTGCAGGTGGGCTGCCATCTAGCATCCCAGGGGAGATAATGCCCTATGCATGTTCTCTTCCCCCTGATCCTTCCACAGCAAAGGTGTCCTAGCCGGATAAATAAAATCAAGATAAAAAAGATACAGGTGGGACAACAAAGCTGTTGACTTTTATTCAAACATGCTACCATTTGTGCTGTAATGTAATTGCTGTACATCAGAACAAAATCATCCTATCTAATGATTAAATACAAAGCATTATTGCGTTTTTTGCCATTCCTTTCATGATTTAAATAGCCATTCTGTGAGGTTGGATTTTTCTGGGCCTCAGGTTCACAAGATTGATCTATTAATAAAAATAATTTTTTCTTATATCGTTTCAAATAGGTTATAATTTCTTGCCAGTCAGTCAACCTAGTCTATAAATACAGTACAGTATATGTGTAAATAGTGATCAAGCACAGAAATGCAGCAAGACCAGTTAAATGACGACTTGTGTATATAATAATTCATATCACCAAGTTGTTATTGTAATGTGAGTGGACATGACAAACATATTAAAAATCAAAAATATTGAATATGATGTACAGATTCTATTTTAGTTCCCTTTTAAAAGGGCCAATGCTGAGTGTTTGCACTGAAGAACTTTTTTCAATCTTTCTTTGTCGCCTTTATTTTAAATCTTTGGGCTTGTCTTTCAAAAATGTTACATTTGTGAAATTTAACTACAGGTGGTAGTTAAAGGTGTCCGGAGGCAGGAGAAGAGGAGGAAAGTAAAGAGGGTGGAACTGAGGGTAGGAACTTTGAATGTTGGCAGTATGACTGGTAAGGGTAGACAGTTAGCAGATATGATGGAGAGAAGGAAGGTTGATATATTGTGCGTGCAAGAGACTAAATGGAAGGGGAGTAAGGCCAGGTGGATTGGAGGTGGATTCAAATTGTTCTATCATGGTGTGGATGGGAGGAGAAATGGGGTAGGAGTTATTCTGAAGGAACAGTATGTCAAGAGTGTTTTGGAGGTGAAAAGAGTGTCAGGCAGAGTAATGATTATGAAGCTGGAAATTGGAGGTGTGATGATGAATGTTGTTAGTGCATATGCACCACAAGTTGGGTGTGCAATGGGTGAGAAAGAAGATTTTTGGAGTGAGCTGGATGAAGTGATGAACAATGTACCCAAGGGACAGAAAGTGGTGATTGGAGTGGATTTCAATGGACATGTTGGTGAAGGGAACAGGGAGACCAGAAGGTGATGGGTAGGTATGGTGTCAAGAAGAGGAATGAAGAAGGTCAGAGGATAGTGGATTTTGCCAATCAGATGGACATGGCTGTGGTGAATACGTATTTTAAGAAGAGGGAGGAACATAGGGTTACGTACAAGAGTGGAGGAAGATGCACACAGGTAGATTACATCCTATGCAGAAGAGTTGATCTGAAGGAGATTGAAGACTGCAAAGTGGTGGCAGGGGAAAGTGTAGTTAAGCAGCATAGGATGGTGGTCTGTAGGATGATGTTGGAGATCAAGAAGAGGAAGAGAGTGAGGGCAGAGCCAAGGATCAAATGGTGGAAGTTGAAAAAGGAAGACTGCAAGGTTGAGTTTAGGGAGGAGGTGAGACAGGCACTGGGTGGCAGTGAAGAGTTACCAGACAGCTGGGAAACTACAGCAGATGTAGTAAGGGTGACAGCAAGAAGGGTGCTTGGCGTGACATCTGGAAAGAGGAAGGAGGAAAAGGAAACCTGGTGGTGGAATAGGGAAATACAGGAGAGTATACAGAGGAAGAGGATGGCAAAGAAGAAGGGGATAGTCAGAGAGATGCAGAAAGTAGACAAGAGTACAAGGAGATAAGGCGCAAGGTGAAGAGAGAGGTGGCGAAGGCTAAAGAAAAGGCGTATGATGAGTTGTATGAGAGGTTGGACACTAAGGAGGGAGAAAAGGACCTGTACTGATTGGCTAGACAGAGGGACCGAGCTGGGAAAGATGTGCAGCAGGTTAGGGTGATAAAGGATAAAGATGGAAATGTACTCACAAGTGAGGAGAGTGTGTTGAGCAGATGGAAAGAGTACTTTGAGAGGCTGATGAATGAAGAGAACAAGAGAGAGAAGAGGTTGGATGATGTGGAGATAGTGAATCAGGAAGCGCAACAGATTAGCAAGGAGGAAGTAAGGACAGCTATGAAGAGGATGAAGAATGGAAAGGCTGTTAGTCCAGATGACATACCTGTGGAAGCATGGAGGTGTTTAGGAGAAATGGCAGTGGAGTTTTAACCAGATTGTTTAATGGAATCTTGGAAAGTGAAAGGATGCATGAGGAGTGGAGAATAAGTGTACTGGTGCTGATATTTAAGAATAAGGGGGATGTGCAGGACTGCAGTAACTACAGGGGAATAAAATTGATGAGCCACAGCATGAAGTTATGGGAAAGAGTAGTGGAAGCTAGGTTAAGAAGTGAGGTGATGATTAGTGAGCAGCAGTATGGTTTCATGCCAAGAAAGAGCACCACAGATGCAATGTTTGCTCTGAGGATGTTGATGGAGAAGTTTAGAGAAGGCCAGAAGGAGTTCCATTGCGTTTTTGTGGACCTGGAGAAAACATATGACAGGGTGCCTTGAGAGGAGCTGTGGTATTTTATGAGGAAGTCGGGAGTGGCAGAGAAATATTTAAGAGTTGTACAGGATATGTATGAGGGAAGTGTGACAGTGGTGAGGTCTGCTGTTGGATGCATTCAGCATGGAGGTGGGATTACATCAGGGATCAGCTCTGAGACCTTTCTTATTTGCAATGGTGATGGACAGGTTGACAGATGAGATTAGACAGGAGTCCCCGTAGACTATGATGTTTGCTGATGACATTGTGATCTGTAGCGATAGTAGGGAGCAGGTTGAGGAGACCCTGGAGAGGTGGAGATATGCTCTAGAGAGGAGAGGAATGAAGGTCAGTAGGAACAAGACAGAATACATGTGTGTAAATGAGAGGGAGGTCAGTGGAATGGTGAGGATGCAGGGAGTAGAGTTGGTGAAGGTGGATGAGTTTAAATACTTGGGATCAACAGTACAGAGTAATGGGGATTGTGGAAGAGAGGTGAAAAAGAGAGTGCAGACAGGGTGGAATGGGCAGAGAAGAGTGTCGGGAGTAATTTGTGATAGACGGGTATCAGCAAGAGTGAAAGGGAAGTCTACAGGACGGTAGTGAGACCAGATATGTTTTATGGGTTAGAGACGATGGCACTGACCAGAAGACAGGAGACAGAGCTGGAGGTAGCAGAGTTAAAGATGCTAAAATTTGCACTGGGTGTGACGAGGATGCATAGGATTAGAAATGAGTACATTAGAGGGTCAGCTCAAGTTGTACGGTTGGGAGACAAAGTCAGAAAGGTGAGATTGCATTGGTTTGAGATGTGCAGAGGAGAGATGCTGGGTATATTGGGAGAAGAATGCTAAGGATAGAGCTGCTAGGGGAGAGGAAAAGAGGAAAGCCTAAGAGAAGATTTATGGATGTGTTGAGAGATGACATGCAGGTGATGGGTGTAACAGAACAGATACAGAGGACAGAGGAGTCGAAAGAAGAATAAGAACTACAGGTGGTCATAGACCCCCACAGCCAACAACTAACAACAGCACATCATTGGAATCTGCAGTCTTGAAGCCATTGAGCCACTTCAAGCCTGTTTAAGTTTTATGTTAAAGTACGTTGTAAAATGCTATTAAAAACGTTAATGTTGTTTGCTAATACTTGTAATTGTATTCTGTTATCACTGTTCTTTTTGCATATGACTCACTGCTATAAAAATATATAATAAACAAAAATGTTACAACAGACTCTAAGTCACGGGTGTCGAACTCCAGGCCTGGAGGGCCACAGTGGCTACAGGTTTTCATTCTAACCCTTTTCCTAATCAGTGACCTGTTTTCACTGCTAACTCACATTTTAATAGCTCTGTTAGAAGGATTCAGTCCTCTGAATTGATTCATTTCCGCATTAACATGCAGCCAAACAGAAATGAGATGTGAAACGAGGCAACAGATGACCAGCTAAACTGAGGCTTCAAACTCCAACCAGTTTCTTAGTGAGAAGCCAATTCTTGCTGTTAATTAAACTCGTTATTTAATTCCACTGCTTTTTTTAACTCTCGTTCTGCCACAGCTGACATTTCTAAAACTGTTGATTTTCTGTTTTTCATAAGAACATCGTCAAAATGTTTTGGTGAGTTGAGAGATCAACCTAACTGAGACCTTCACCTTTCTTTATTTTCAGATATTGTGTGATGTGGTGGCTTGTTTTGTGTCTCAGTATTGTTTGACTGCTAATTAAGGAAAAAGAAACAACTAAAGGGCCCGTGTCAAGTTAATTAAAAGAAGTAATTAGCTGTAAAAACTGGTAACTAATTAAGAAGATGGTTAGAATGTAAACCTGCAGCCACTGCGGCCCTCCAGGACTGGAGTTTGACACCCCTGCTCTAAGTAAAATGCAAACGCTCAAAATTTCAAAACAGTAGACAAAGTCTCTGAATGCATCTAAATGTTATGCCATGCATACATTTTCTAACTTGTTTAGTCTATTATTAGTTTAGTATTTTCTCTTGAATCTTGAAACCTTTTCCTTTTTTGGTCCTCTTTGCTTTTAAGTAATAGCATTCTTTCTTAGCTTTTTAAATTCAATTTCTTTAATTGACTTCTCTTTGTGATTTGCTTTGTGGCAAATAACCACTGCCTCTAGCATCCTTTGCCAGTGGATGAAATTCATTCCCTTCTGTACTGATGCCCCCTCCCTTCTATGCCACCCAGTATGCATGATGAACACAGCACCCTCTAGTGGCCCTTGCATTCAATCAATACCACATACTAAGCATAATCCTAACACCATTTTTGGCTTTCTCTCCTAACTTCCCCACTGCAGATCTCTTATGGAAGTTTTTCCTACACTGTGCCATCTTGGTGGTATACTTAAACAACCACCAATTGGTTCTACCAAGGTAATTATTTGACTAAAATTGTCAAGCAAATATAACAATGGTCGATCAAGATTTAATACCCTGTATTTATATGAATTTTGTTTGTACTTACAATATTTTTGAAATATCTGTATGCTTACGAAGGCATATAGATTGATTGATTGATAGAGATTTGTAGTGGCCTTGAAAGGAAAAATTAGCTTTTAGTTTTGTTTTTTATATTTATTTATTTATTATATTTTTTGTTTACTCTATGATGACCTTGATATTTCTTTTTTTTTTGTCACAGTCACATACAAGATCTCAAACTCTGCTGGCACTGAAATCTGTGTTTACAGCAAGAAATGAAGCACTTGACTAATGAAGCTAAAACCTCCACTTTGTCATAGTATGTATATTTGTGCTCCGGCAAGATTACTACACTTGTGTACTTCTGCCTCTGGCTCACTGCAGACATATGCTCAGACACAAAGCCAGTCATGTTCTATTTGGGGCTTTAAAGGAAAAAAGAAGTAAAAAAGGATTCACAGAAGTGAAAGGAATAGAATAAGAATGTCAGGCAATTTCATAAGTGGAAGACTCAAGATGAGACTGGCTAGCATTGCCGCCGCAGTAAGTGAGGAGCTTCAATGCGTCACAGAGCTCTGACCCCAGCACCAGCTTGGCCCACAGAGTCATAACTTGATAGAATCAGCTCCATTTGCAGCCTGACAGCAGCAGACATCTTTCTTCAGGTGATGGAGGCATGGTCTCACAGACTGAAGGTCACAAAAATGCCAGGGAGAGGGCCACCACAGTTCAATTCCATTATACTTCTGGGTAAACCTGGAGGTGACAGGCGCTCATTTGCTGTTCTCAGCTGGCCGAAACCGCCAAAGGGTCACAGTAATTCCAAAGGGATGAAAGTCTATTCATTGAGATGAGTTTCCTGAAGTTATCAGGAACTCCCTAGTCATACTAAATTTATATGAAAGATAAAAGAAAAATCAGTATTTATTGGAACAAACAATATTTGACTGTTGCAAAAAGCTAAAAAACCAATGGTCTTTGACATTAGCTTATGAACAAAACACATAATGAGCTCTTTTTGATCACTATTTTTTATTTATTTTCATGAAATGAACATGGTTTGTAAAATGCTTGTGTACTATATAATATTGCTGGTTAGATTTCAAGCAAATTTTGATGTGAGTAGAAGCTTCAGAGTTTCTTCCCTTTCACTTTTTCTGCTGGGGAACCTGCCCTTGTTACTCCCTGGGTCCAGACTGCTATTGTTGTTATGGGGAGATATTTTGTGGTTGAACTGGTGAGTGTAGGAAGAGCTGGAAGATTTGGACCTTCTATAAAACCGGTGGATGCTTCTCTTCTGAGAGTGGAAGGATGAAATATCAATGTATGATACTGGGTAGAACTCATCATCAGGTTTCATTGTGCCATCCACAAGGGCTTTCCACAACAATCAGTTTATGGCCTTCTTCCCCACTGACGTCCACGTCAGATTGTGCACTTCCAGTACTTTTCCCAAGGTTCTGCTTCATGTCTTTTGAGGATAGCCTCTTTTCCGCTTTCCTTGCAATGTCCAACATAATGTGACCTTAAATAGAGCTTCATGTTGCATATGAAAACCTTATCCCAGCCACTCCTACTTCTTCATCTTGACAACTACTGAGAGAAGACCTATGTGTTAGTTGACTAGTCTGACCAGAATATTCTCTCAATGCATCTGAGACATTTGATTTGGAAAACATCTAGTTTTTGGGAGTGTCATTATCCAGCATTCTAAGATGTTGAGAAGGACACTGAGCACATTTGATTTGAATATTCAGAACCTGATGTTAAAGATCAGGCTTTGGTTCTTCCACACAGGTCTCAGTGTGGTGAATGCTTGGCTAGCAATTCTTGCGTCTACTTCTTTTCTACTGTCTTCATCTATAGTTTTTTTTTTTGTCCCAGTGTATGTAAACTCCTCTCCATCATCAACGGTTGCTCGACGTTATTGTTTTTCTTCAAGTATTTAGTTTTTCTTATGTTAATACTGAGGATAGTACTGCTTGCTATTATGGAGATTCTCTATGTTTACTCTTGAATATCCTGATGTTGACACACCAGTAGGGCAATGTCATCAGCAAAGTCCATGTCTTCTAGCACTGATGTCATATTCCATTGGCTGCCTCTACGACTATCTACTGTTTTTTATTTCATGAGCCAATCCATGGCAAGAATGAAAAACAATGGAGATAGAATACACCCTTGCTTAATTCTAAATTACACAGTAAAGCTTTCTGTCATCTGATCCACGTAGATCACTTTGCATCTGCAATCTTGGTACAAGATCTTGATGACGTTAATGATCTTCACTTGTATACCATACCACCTTGAGATGTCCCAGTGTATGCTGTTAAATGCCTTTTCAGAATTAATAATAGTAACCATTCACTAGTCTGCTCTAGAATTTACCTTAGGGTGAGTATTTGGTTAATATGTGATCATCCTCTTCTGAATCCAGCTTATCCTTCTTGAATAATGTCTTCTGCTGATGATGTAATACATTCCAGGATGATGTGGCAAACTCTTATTGTACACAGAGACTTTTTTCAGAAAGATGAAATGTCTCTCTACTTGACTGTTCTTTTTTTGTATCCTTTGTGTGGCTATGAACTGGAACAGATGAGCTGTCTCTTGGCTACTGTGATGAATGAGTGGTAGGCTCCATGAACTTTAAACTTCCTCTGAGTTTCAGGTTCTGCAGGTGTGTAGCAGGGTTTTTGTGTTGTTATATTACATTTCTGTTAGAAAGGTATCAATGTGTCACAGATGGTAGATACTGTATGAGGGTGATATGTCATGGAATTATTTCTAGTAGTAGCAGTTTCATGTATACAGAGAACAGTAAAGAAAAACTTACTTGTACGTCCAACAAACATTCAAAACCCTGCCACTCTAAAGTGCTATAATAACAAGAATGTATTAAAATACATCACTTAATTTATTTTAATCGAAAACATAAATCAGCTTACCTGATCTACTTCTTACCATTGGATGGAGATATCAGAACCTTTTCTACTGTGTTTTTTGCTTAAAATTATGGTTCTTTAACACAGTGAGAACTTCAGCACTATTCTTCTAAATGCCCAGGACTTGATAGAGCCATTTCTATGAATTTTATCATCATTATTACCATTAAAAACTAGAAGATGGCATTGCATCCATCCATTTATTAAGCAGAACAACATGAGAAGAGCCAGAAGGTAGGAAGGAAAAAGCAGGGCTTCAGGTCATAGTGGAAACTGGACTACGACTCCCATAAGCCCTTTAAACATTGTCATAGCCATGAAACAGCTAATGAACTGCACCCAGTCTGTAATAAGAGCAATTTTTTGCTGCCACCATTGACATGCGAAACCAGTGAAGAATGGACAGTCTTGATCACAATCCTAACCTGACTTAAAGATGGGCTTTGTCACTTTTGACCAATGCAGTTTACTCTGTGTTAAGAGAGTTTATGAAAACTACTAGGGAGACAACTGCAATAATTTAATCATGTGGTTATGAAGATGGTAAGAGTTGTATAAAGATTGACTGTACAATCTATCTATCTATCTATCTATCTATCTATCTATCTATCTATCTATCTATCCGTCAAACCTGCTTAGTCCAGTTTTAACACCTCAGATTGGGTGACAAACAAACGTATCAATCCAAACTTACACAAAACAGCTCAATTGAGTGTCTCTGGGGAGGAAAACTCTGGTCGTAAAGAAAATCCCCACATAGACATGGGGAGAACATGCAAACTCTGGAGCTGTGAGTTAGTCACAGTAAGCACACCACCAACCTATACTATCTATAACAGTATTTGATCTGAAGTTAACATGTCAGTTCTGATCAAATACAACATCTGTGATAAGACAATATACAGTATGTCAAGTGAAAAGAGTAGAGATCAAACTTTTGTAAAATCTAAATTTCAACCCCTTTAAAATGGTTAAGTTTTAGATGTGTTTGAGAATAAGATATAAAGGTGACAGCACTGCTTTCCTGCAGTAAGGAGACCATGGTTTGAGTCCTGGGTCCTCCCTGCATGGAGTTTGCATGTTCTCCCCATGTCTGAGGGGGTTTCCTCTGGGTGCTCCAGTTTTCACCCATTATCCAAAGACATGCAAGTTTGTTGAATTGGTGATTCTAAATGGGCCCTAGTTTGGTGTTTGTGTGTTCGCCCTGCAATGGACTGGTGCCTGTCCAGGATTGGTTCCTGCCTTGTGCCCTATGCTAGCTGGGATAGGCTCCGTCAACCCCCAAGACCCTGGTCTGGATTAAGCAAGTTAGAAAATTACATTGCATGACATTTAAAGTTGAAAGACTACTTAATGAGTCAAAATATAAAGCTAGTTAAAGTGGATGTCCTCAGTATTGACATGACAACTATTACCCTTTTTTCTAATAAAGTTTCCAAGAGTAAGCAAAAGTGGAACAAAACTGGGCCAAAAACACCACTTTAGTTACACCTGAAGAAAAACAAACAGCATCATTTAACTTAATATTGCCAAAGCCATTTAATCCAATTCTAGGTTTTAAGGAGCCAGAGACAATCTGGCAGCATCGGGTTCAAGGACAAAATTAACACTTGATGGAATGTTTCCTCAGGTGAACTTGAGGGAGGATCAATATTGAGTTGGAAGAAAAGGCCACCACATCCTTTTGTATCATTTATAGATTGATTTTGTTCTGTGGTTTACAGTTATTTCTCAGTCTTACCTATCAGTCGTTTATAATAAGAGCTTATAGAGAACATTACTTTTTTTTCTTTTGCATAAACATCAGTATGAGAAAACTCATTTATTTCTAAGTTTTTATTATTTTAATGAAGGTAACAAATGTTTCTGATAGACAGTTTAAATAAAATGTGAAAATAATTAATTATTTAACATGGATAATGGCCACATCTCAGTTATAGTATTAGCAGTCTTATATTGTCATGATTTTTATGTCAATCTGAAATTGCTGTTTACTTGTTTTCATGTATGTAAGTAAATGATAACTCGTTTAATTACAACACACTAAATGTGCTACTTGCCTAAGACAGTTTAAAAATCTAATGTAGACCTCAATGTTAAGGTCTGCAGGTCTATCTATCTATCTATAAAGTATACATGTTTTATTTTTTTTCTTCAATTTTGCTCATTTTGCCAAGTGCTCAGACTATCCAGTTTTGAACCACTGCTTTTGCTGGAAGTGATTTTGAGGACTGCTGAACATACGCCTTTTTAAAATGTGTATGCTCCTGATGCATTGCCTGCATGATTTATCCTGTCAAGCTTCATTTTAACTAGCAATAAGGGAATCTTACCTTGCCCTCTGAGTTTACCGATGTGGTTCGTTCAACACAAAATAAGCACATTTAAATGAAAATCTATAATTCCTGTGAAGGAAAAGGATTTATTGTTGGCAGGTAATTAACACAAACATAAAACACACGACTAATCTGGCATCCTGCTCTCACAGTCACACCGAAAAAGAGTCTGCCAATATTCATTGTGCTGCGCAATGAGTTTAACACAAGCCATTTCTCTTCCTCAGAGGTATAAAGCAGCAGAATTTCATGCTGTTCTTTTCTTTGCTAAGGGGCATCAGGGCAGAATCTTCGGCAGGGGGAAAAGAAGCAAATGCAGCCATATTGTCTCACGAAGGGGCAAACGTTAACTTGTATTTTATTAACAAAGTAAAATAAAAATTATGTAGTCATTAGATTTGAAGGTAACACCAAGTCAGTCTTCTCTCCATTATTTGAAAAGGCTTCATCCAGAGGACTAGAGCAATAGATCAAGACAGTAGTTGCCCTTGGATAGGTCACCACACTCACACAATTCCCAAATTCCATAATTAAACTTACCTGCTTGATTAGGAGTATGGGATGAAAAGTAGAATACACGGAGACACAGGGAGAATGTGCAAATTCCACATACATTATAAACAGGATAGAATTCAAACCCAGAACTCTGAAACTGTGAGACAGCAATGACACCATAATACCAAATCATTTCATCTTTATTCTAATGTCTAGTTAAAATCCTAGAAATCTGAACATTATTACAATGCATCACATGCATAGATTAATCTTATTATTACATGCAAGAGTTCTGAATTTTAAACTGTCTTGTTTAATTAATTTATTACAATTGAAGTTTTAATCCATGTTTCGGATTACAGCCAGATTCAACAGAATTTGCATAAATAATAATCCTTTAATGTAGTTTGGAACACAATTAGAACATTCAAAATGGATCTTTATTGTATAAATACAGCCTTAGTGAGCACAAATATGGAAACTGGTCTTCAGAATGGAACAAGTGGCTGCCAAGGAAGGGACAGCTGGGGCACTGGACAGTTAAATGTCTTGTGTATGCCTCCCAAGCACTGAGAGACACTGGAGAGGCTCTGCATATGGTGTAATTGGACAGCAGGGGATACGAGGAGGCAGTACATCCAGTATGTGTGCTGAATGCTCCAGCAAGCAATTTATGATCCGTACCTTAAATGGAGAAACAACCTAGTGGACTTAATGGGTGTCTTAATATCTATTTAGAGGGAGAATGAGGCCAGGAATGGAAGAAAAGAGGTTAGAAGACCTTTCAAGAACTTATTGGACTATGCCATCTTTTTAACAAAGCAGACAGAATAATGGCTAGTGATAATGGAACCTGGCTGAAAAGGAGCTTAAAGTAGTCAGAAGGAAAGGAGGAGAAGAAGTCATTGTGTCAATCGAGATAGAGGGGGACAGAGATGAGAGGTAAGAGATGGAGGGCCTGATACTAATTTGGTAGACAATTGGGCCATTCTACCTGATCGACAGGAGATGCCAGCAATAGTCCTAATAGGTAGGTATATTGATTTGCCTTTTTTGGGTTTCTTGTGATTTATTACATTTTTCAGCTTATAGCCTTTTCAGGATTGATTATAAGACATGATATTCTTAAACTTGCTTAATCTAACTCAGGATCGTGGAAGACCAAATGCCAATTCCAGCAGCACAAGGTAATGTAAAGTGTGAATCCTCCCAATTATACATACACTTACACACTCAAAAGGCAAATTTTTCAACTGTCATCCAGCCTATTCTGCATGTGTTTGGGGTAAAGAGAGAAGACTGGAGTGCCCTCAGAAAACAACCTATGCAGACTTCGGAAACTTTTTCAGATTTTTCAGGGACATTGTCAAGGTGTGACTCACTCTGATTACAAAGCCTAAATGCATATGTTCTTCATCTTTAAGCAGATGTCCTCATGATGACTGTAACGGAGAACACAAGTGCTGACCATTTTCTAAGTGACATGAAAATCAAGTGCCTGCTTGTCATTTCTGATACTCCTCATCTCTTGTGTTCCTTTCTAGCAGATTGAACCATAGTGATTAAAAAGGACACCGATCTATACTGTAAACAAAACATGGTGCTGGGAAAAAAACAGCAAGCAACCTTTGTATATAAGACAACAATGAAAAGGGGTGACCAATGCGTTTGGGTGAAGAAAATTCCTTCCTTGGTGAGCAGTGTTTAAGTGGACTGTCATGCATGCATGCTGGAGGATCTTCACATAGTTTGGATCAAAGTATGTAATAACTCATCGGGGTAAGAGGATGGTGTTGTTATCATTCTGTTCTCCTTCTCTCCCTGCAGCACCAAGAACCCACCCAGTGAGGGCACTTAGCCACACAACTCTTTCGGTCTGTGCATTATAAGAAGCCCAGCTGCCCAGAAAGAGGCATCATTTGCACTAAGAACAACCAGCCAGACAGAGCGTCAGTGATCGAGCATTAGTCGATGACAAAGAGCCGGATACTTTGTTGTTGTGACTGAGAAGCTGTTTCTTTTGCTGTCAAAGAGGCTTAGTTTTTCTTTGGACCTTTGTATTAACTGGGATGACCCAGTTGGTGTCCCAACTTTTCATTTTGTACTACAACCTGTCAATCCTGTACTTGGCGACAACAACAACCTGCTCATGGATCGGAAGGTGTGCAAATGTAGCCTGTTCCATAACTCACCAAGGGGAACAGAGGGAATATATAATAATAATAATGAAAATAACACATTTTATTTATATAGCACCTTTCACATGCTATGCATAGCATCCATGTTGTCCTTTTATACACTAAAGAACATGGAGGTTTACAAGAGTATATCATGTAAAGCAGTATACAAGAGTACATGCATTAATTACAAGTCTGTCTATTTTGATACAGAGGGAAATAAATACTAGATCATTGTATCTTCATCCACAATCACTTTAAAAATTATTTATAATCTTTAGTGTACGGAGGGAAACATATGCATTCTTTTGTTTTTCTTGAAAAGCAATATTATTCCTTCCAATGCCAGACCTGTTAAAACAATTCAGACATGTAAAAGAATGGTTTATATTGAATACCCTTTAAATGCCCTCTGAATCTCCAAAGAGAAATTCATTTGTCAAGCTAAAAAAAGAGAGATCTATTTAATAGCCATTTTCTCGATTTCTTCATTAAACGCTTATTAATTAGAGGTATCCATCACATTAATGAGCCAGCAAGCTTTTTGGGGAAAATTAGTCTTCATTTTCAGGTTGGGAAATTTAGAGATTTCGCATTTGTGTGCGAAGCACTAGAGAAAAGAGGCACTCAGCTGGAGCCGTAATAAAAACACATCTGCTTTAGATCGACACCAAAAACGGCAATGGCTGGCAGAAGGCATGCATATGACTTTTGAAATATGCACATGGTTCTCCTTTTTAAAAAAAAAAGAAATCATTCCTCTCTTTTTTGAATCTTATTTTTGCTTTACTGGGAGCCACAACCTATTCTTGCCAAATGTAGGAACAAGTCCTGAAATGTCCAATAGCTTATTACAAGACTCACATTCTCAATTTAGAGCTACCAGTTATCATGAGAAGTGTGAGGAAACCTTTAGGGACATAGGGGGAACATGCAAACTCGGAAAAGATACTTACCAGGCCAGGAAGTAAAACCATCTCTCTGGAGGTGTGAATGAAGTAGAATTGATAAATTTTCTACTGTGACATCTAAACTAAAATCGATTCATCAGTAAAGGGAAAGAACAAGGAGATGGGAGCCAACCTGAGTTAGCCTATTACATCGCTAAACTATATCCCACAGTGGAATTTCCATTTTTATTGAGATGCATGGAAGAACATACCCTCTTTTTATATTATAATTAAGTTAGCAGATTTTGTGAAAAACAAGCAATGTCTCATATTATATTCGGGAAGAAGGTTGCTGCAAGGCAAGTCCCAGCGTGCCAACCTAATTGCATCCATGCACAATACTGCCACTCTTTATTGACACATAGCCAAGCACTAATATAACTGAAATCAGCCGACTTGCTAGTCGTGTCCACACCAATCCTATGACAGTATTTCTAATCCTAATTAGATCGCTCATCAAACAAAGCAGAGTGTTAAAAAAAACACTGTCCAGGCTCTGTCACACCTCCTCCCAGTCTCTGGAGCTGAAACATTTCACAATCAGACATAAACTGATTTCTATATTCTTTTGATTTTTCCTAGGTAGCTTATCAATGTACAGTACAACTTTAGCAAACTTTCTTGAGGTGTGGTGTGATATACAGACATCAGTGCTGATCATGAAATCATCAGGTTACAAATTCATGTCCTACCTATGACCTTATGCAAGTCATTTGCTTTGCACAGAAATGCAAGGAAATTTAATAAAAGCCCAGAAGCATCTGTGCAGGTTTGGCTAGGGGATCATCCATATGGCAACTAAGGCGCCCTTGTAAATAGTACGTTGAAAGAAACATAGCATATACAGCACCAAAAAACAAACCTATATTAAACAAACTGCCTGTGTATTCTAATAATTCTAATAATAAAGCATTCATTTCTAATGAAAAACATATTCAGTATAATTGTCAGTATAATATCTTCTGACAACCATTTTTTTTCCAATAGTAATAATAATTTATTATCCATCCATCCATTGTCTAACCCGCTGAATCCGAATAGGGTCACGGGGGTCTGCTGGAGCCAATCCCAGCCAACACAGGGCACAAGGCAGGAACCAATCCTGGGCAGGGTGCCAACCCACCGCAGGACACACACAAACACACCCACACACACAAACACACACTAGGGTCAATTTAGAATCACCAATCCACCTAACCTGCATGTCTTTGGATTGTGGGAGGAAACCCACGCAGACACGGGGAGAACATGCAAACTCCACGCAGGGAGGACCCAGGAAGCGAACCCGGGTCTCCTAACTGCGAGGCAGCAGCGCCACCGTGCCGCCCATAATTTATTAAGGTTGCTATTTAATATATTCTCTCTTTTCAGTCTCTCAATCTCTTTCTTTGTAAATATATATACTAGATCTTACTGCTCTTGTAAGGATGGGAGAGGAGGAATTAATTAGTACACCTGATTAGCCCCCATACCTGTGTTTCAGCATTAGCCGGAAACCCCCCTGCTGCCTCCTATGCGGCCGTGTGTGGCAATAGAAATAGAAATATATATATAGGTATGGGGGGCTAATCAGGTGTACTAATTAATTCCTCCTCTCCCATCCTTACAAGAGCAGTAAGATCTAGTCCTCTTCATCTTCCAGGTTCATACCACCCTTCCAATGACCTCACTTTCGCTTTTCCTCCAGATGACCCGCCTTTTCCTTCCCCTCAACTATTAAAACCCATCACTTCTGCTCTGCAGTCAGCCCTCTTTGGTGACTCAGTCCCAATTCGGCGAAGTGTCACACAGCTCTTCACCTTCATCTACCTTCTACAATATATGGGGTGAATCCCCAAACCTTTATCTTTGTGTTCTCTTTTCATTACATTATATCCAGGTGTGGGCAAAAGCAAGTTTATAGTTGTGACGACACAAAATACAGTTTATTCTTGTATTATTGTTTACTTATTAATTATTGTATTATTTGTCTTGTCTTCTTCTTCTTATTATTATTATTATAATGTTCTTGAGTGTTGTAATCATAACCTGCATGTCTTTTTCATACAAAGAACTGTAAATCTACTTTTATCCACCCCTGTATATATAACATTGAAACACTCACAGGAAGTGAGCATTCATTTGGGGACACAAATAACGGAGATAGTCCTGCTCACTAAATGATTCAGGCACACTCTAAACCACAGCAGTGGCTATTTATTTGCATAGTCCTGACTTTCTTCTGTTTCATTAGACGGAGTTCACATGAGAAGCACGGCCGCTCCTGAACTGTCATCCTTCCTGTTTGTTACAATATATAAACTGATCAGCAGCAACTTTAAAACTATCTGCCTAATATTGTGTAGGTCTCTCTCGTTCCATCAAAACAGCTCTGACCAATAGAGACATGGACTCCACAAGACCTCTGAAGATGTCCTGTGGTGTCTGGCACCAAGACATTAGCAACAGACCCTCTGGGGGCCTCTGGTTGGGCCTCTGGGGACCGGACTTGTTATTTCAACATGTCCTACAGATGCTTGATCGGTTTGAGATCTGGGGAGATTAGAGGCCAAACCAACACCTTGAACTCTTTTTCATGTTCCTTAAACCAGTTCTTAATAATTTTTGTAGTGTGATAGAGCACACTATCCTGCTGAAAGTGGCCTCTCTCATAATGGATTGCCCTTGACATGAAGGGGTGATGTTGTCTGCAACAATCTTTAGGTACTGTATGTGGCAAACAAGCAGAATGTTGCCCAGAGTATCACATTGCCTCTGCCAGCTTGCTTTCCTCCTTGATCACCTTCTTTCATTGTTCTATGGTCCAGTTCTGACACACTCCAGCTGCATTCAGAGATGGACGGAGATCAGCATGGGCACTCTGACTGGTCTGTGTCCATACAGCCCCATACACACTGTGTGTTCTACCACCTTCTTCTCAAGCTTTTCAGGAATTTGTGCTACAGTAGCTCACCTGTGAGATCAGACCAGAAGGGCCAGCCTTCGCTCCATACTCACATCATTGAAGCTTGGGCACCCATGATTCTGTAGGCCAATTTACCGATTGTCTTTGGACCACTTTTGGTAGGTACTAATCACTGCACACTGGGAACAGCCCACTAGACCTGTCGTTCTTGGAGGTGCTCAGACCCTGTTATCTAGCCATCACACATTTGCCCATGTCAAAGTCACTCAGATCTTTACATTTGCCCACTTTTCCTGCTTCCAACACATTACCTTCTAAATGCTCACTTGCTGCCTAATATAGTGTATATATATATATATATATATATATATATATATATATATATATCTATATATATATACAGTGGTGTGAAAAACTATTTGCCCCCTTCCTGATTTCGTATTCTTTTGCATGTTTTTCACACAAAATGTTTCTGATCATCAAACACATTTAATCATTAGTCAAATATTACACAAGTAAACACAAAATGCAGTTTTTAAATGATGGTTTTTATTATTTAGGGAGAAAAAAAATCCAAACCTACATGACCCTGTGTGAAAAAGTAATTGCCCCCTGAACCTAATAACTGGTTGGGCCAACCTAGGCAGCAATAACTGCAATCAAGCGTTTGCGATAACTTGCAATGAATCTTTTACAGCGCTCTGGAGGAATTTTGGCCCACTCATCTTTGCAGAATTGTTGTAATTCAGCTTTATTTGAGGGTTTTCTAGCATGAACCGCCTTTTTAAGGTCAAGCCATAGCATCTCAATTGGATTCAGGTCAGGACTTTGACTAGGCCACTCCAAAGTCTTCATTTTGTTTTTCTTCAGCCATTCAGAGGTGGATTTGCTGGTGTGTTTTGGGTCATTGTCCTGTTACAGCACCCAAGATCGCTTCAGCTTGAGTTGACGAACAGATGGCCGGACATTCTCCTTCAGGATTTTTTGGTAGACAGTAGAATTCATGGTTCCATCTATCACAGCAAGCCTTCCAGGTCCTGAAGCAGCAAAACAACCCCAGACCATCACAGTATCACCACCATATTTTACTGTTGGTATGATGTTCTTTTTCTGAAATGCTGTGTTCCTTTTACGCCAGATGTAACGGGACATTTGCCTTTCAAAACGTTCAACTTTTGTCTCATCAGTCCACAAGGTATTTCCCCAAAAGTCTTGGCAATCATTGAGATGTTTCTTAGCAAAATTGAGACGAGCCCTAATGTTCTTTTTGCTTAACAGTGGTTTGCGTCTTGGAAATCTGCCATGCAGGCCGTTTTTGCCCAGTCTCTTTCTTATGGTGGAGTCGTGAACACTGACCTTAATTGAAGCAAGTGAGGCCTGCAGTTCTTTAGACGTTGTCCTGGGCTCTTTTGTGACCTCTCGGATGAGTCGTCTCTGCGCTCTTGGGGTAATTTTGGTCGGCCGCCACTCCTGGAAAGGTTCACCACTGTTCCATGTTTTTGCCATTTGTGGATAATGGCTCTCACTGTGGTTCGCTGGAGTCCCAAAGCTTTAGAAATGGCTTTATAACCTTTCCCAGACTGATAGATCTCAATTACTTCTTTTCTAATTTGTTCCTGAATTTCTTTGGATCTTGGCATGATGTCTAGCTTTTGAGGTGCTTTTGGTCTACTTCTCTGTGTCAGGCAGCTCCTATTTAAGTGATTTCTTGATTGAAACAGGTGTGGCAGTAATCGGGCCTGGGGTGGCTACGGAAATTGAACTCAGGTGTGATACACCACAGTTAGGTTATTTTTTAACAAGGGGCAATTACTTTTTCACACAGGGCCATGTAGGTTTGGATTTTTTCTCCCTAAATAATAAAACCATCATTAAAAAACTGCATTTTGTGTTTACTTGTGTTATATTTGACTAATGGTTAAATGTGTTTGATGATCAGAAACATTTTGTGTGACAAACATGCAAAAGAATAAGAAATCAGGAAGGGGGCAAATAGTTTTTCACACCACTGTATATATCACCCCTTGACAGTTGCCACTCTATTGAGATAATCAGTGGTATTCACTTCACCTGTCAGTGGTTTTAATAAAGTGGCTGATCAGTATATATGTGTATATAATTTATAAATAAGAACCACTTTGAAATGGTGTCATGGCAGTGCAATGAGTAATGCTGCCACCTTACAAATCTTTTGTTCCAAGTTCAAATCATGTGACTGGTTTCTTGGACCTTTTGTGCAGATTTTAAACCTGGTTTCTGCACGAAGCTGATATGTTTTCTTCTCATGTCCACAGAAACGTGCAGGTTATGACCACCATATTAGTGTGTGTGTGCACATGAATGAATCCTGTGTTGTCCTGGGTTTTCTGCCTTTCAACCAGTTCTGCCAGGCTACAACCCCTTGTGAGTCTGACTGAGACTATGCAGGTTCAGGAATCTGTTGTTATTCATTTCTGACATTAATTTTGCTTATTGTTTTTTTAGTTTTAGTTATTTGGCTTCAAAGTTCAGAATGGAGGTGCTTCTTTCCCAGTGTATGCTATGTTATCATTTTCAAACTCGCATGAATTCCTTCTGTTTACTAGACCTTGTTCTAGTCTCTGATTTATTGGGTTAGTTTCTAGTTCACTATATTCCTTTTTTGTAAGGGGCAGACTGGATTGATGTGTGCTCTTGTTAAAGGTAACACATATAGTACATGTTCAATTGTCTACAAAATCCGAAAATATTTTATTCAATACAGCATGTAAGAAAAAAAAAACCCATAGAAATTGCTGCTGTGTTACAATTCTTGCACCTAAAATATAATGTTATTTTTGGCCTTAACCTTGTTAATAAGGATTTGAACCTCAGACCTTTTCAAATTGCCTTTCAATCAAATGGCATCTCATCCAGGGTTGGTTTTAGGTTTATGTCCTGTGTTGCCAGCATAGCCTCCAGAACCATGTGACTTAATTGGATTAAGCAGTTTTGAGAATGTTATGTTATTATTACTTTCTGGAATTTATTGTGGCGCTCACATTTCAGTTATCCTGCATCACTGTTCATGATGAGTTATTTGGCTTCAAGGAGGAGAATGAAGAGGTTCCTTTCCATATTTAGTGCCTTCAGGCCTGAACTATATTTAATTATAATAAAAGAGCATATACATTTCACCAGTGATGACATTCAGAACTTAGCAATCAATCAAATTCATTCTTATTGAACATGAAGACTGATCAAATTCATTCATTCATTCATGCCTTCATTCATTCATTTACTCAGGGGGACTGTTCTGAAACCTACCCCAGCAATGTGGGGCACAAGATAAAAGTCCCTACCCCAGATGGGCATCTGTCCATCAGATTGCATTTTCACTTACACAACCACAAAGACTTATACTGGAAAGGTTCAGAGTTTAAATTGTGGGATTAGCTAACAAATATTCTTTTGATATGTGGGAATGAAGTAACCAGAGAAAAACGTATCCATCCATCCATTCATACCCCTGTCGTCCATCCATCCATTGCTTCTTCAATCTCACTTATTCCAATGCATGATCACAAAAGGACTGTTTGATAATTCAGATAGAATATCTGAGCCTGGCTCTATCTTATGTGTGTATATAACATTCTCATATAAGTAAGTAACTTGGAATTAAAACATCATCTTTAAATGATTCAGGGCAAAAAATAACAATAACACATGAGCTTTTCTTTTCTGGTATCTGTTTCCCTTTAGGTCTCAATATTCATTAAACTGTCCTGTAGATATGTAGGATGTTTTACAGAAATAAACCAGACGTTTACATTTGCATTTTTAAGTCTACATTTAGCCAGATGTTGCACATTAGTGGTAGCGATATTTTGCCGGAAAAACTTTAACTCACAATATCAATTGGCAATTAATTTTCATCAGTGATGTGGAAAACTTTTGTGGATACCGGTGTTATTATTTGTAGGGAAAGCCATTCCGGTTAAATGCAACTACAAATGGCTATTAGCAAAATTTACCATTTTAATGAAAAGCAGTCTTCAGAAAAGTGACATATTGCTTTTTTTAACAGTTGATGTAATAAATAACCTAATTTACAGTTGGCATTATGTTAGGGGGTGTTTTGCACTAGTACTTTGGTAGGAAAAGAGTTTTCATTTTCTGAACTTGTATTCCGAATCAGGAAGCCCAGCAGCCCTGAATGTAAGGCAGGAACCACCCTGGATGAGATGCCACTATATTGACAGACACAGAGCTCATCATCACAGACGTACGCTAGAAAATACACACAGTACAGATCCCCTGCAGATGAAAAAATAACTTCTCTAGGAAAGAGCATACTGACTTTAAAAGAGGGCAATGGGTGCTGAGATAACACAACCTTTAAACTGACGTCCTCTTCTCATCTTTAACCCTGATGTTAAGCCTCACCAAGTCCAACCCCTCCCTTAGCAGCTCCACTGACATTACCCATCCATTCTGGGCTAGAATCTGCTTTCTCTGCACCTCCACACAATTTTAAATTGCCCTATTCACTTGGGGCGGGTCTTCTTTAATTTCCCTGCCTGCAAAGTTGCATCTCTGACAGATGAGAAGCTTCCCTCCCTCCTGTCTCACATCCCCGTCCGGTAGATGAAGCAATCACTGCCGAGGGTCGACTCCGGGCAATTTAATTGATTCAGATATATTTGCACTGCTCTGGAGCATTGTTAGCCAATCAAGCAATTTGACTCAACGTTCTGTGCACAGGTAATGACTTGTGAAAACCAAATGAGTCTGTCCACATCCTACCTACCTGGAGATGCCTGTCCTCATGGGGAAAAGCTGAACAGATCTAATGGGCCTCGCTCTCTACACTGCAGTTAGCGTAATAATGACATTTATTGATAGAGCCCCCTCCCATCTGGCTAGCCATAATTACATTTATGAATAAATGGCTTAGACAAGAAGCTCCCAGTGGAGACAAAGAGCAAATTATGTGTCAAAAGAGACAGAAGAGTCAGGCATAGTGACTAAAAAAAAAAAAAGAAGTCACTTTCCTACGACTTGTCCAGCCATCTAGGCTCTCTGCCCCAGACTCGAGGTATAGAGCTTATCTTGGCTTTATGCCTTTACACTGCATGAGCTATAGAGCCATTTAGGCTTTATTGACCATACTCCAATAATTCATTGATCAGTTAACTTACAGTTTTACATCTGCAACACCATTTGAAATGCTATAGCAGGCCAAATTTACTATTTAGAATATTAATGATGTGGGTACTTTGCTTGCTTGTATAGTGAGCAATCGGATACATTTTTATAAATATAGCTGGTTTGCATCTATGTAGCAACAGCAAGGAAACAATGAAATGAAAAGAAGCGTTGCGTGTAGGAAGTTGATTAGACACAAAGAAGAAATCAATCAAATAAGTCAGAGCTGCAACTGGGATAGTACCCAAATTGATGCGCACTTCAACAAATCAAAGTGAGAGTCAATTACTTTTCTACAGAGCTCACCTTTTGAATTTTGATTGCGCCGTTTTGTAACTCCAGTAACGTTTGACTAGACCCCTTCTCTGTAGTTTGCATGAAACTGACATTGAAATCTCAAAGCACTGTGTGATTGTAAATTCCCTGAGCACAAAGAGGTAGCCGGTGCTAGTTCTTCAGACAGATACAAGAATAGTCAACATAATGAGATGACTAGTGATGAGTGAAACAGGTAAGGTTTGATTCATATAGAGTTACTCGAAACTGTCGCTAAAATTAGATTCACCAGTGATTTAACACATGAGAAAGCACAAAGTTTTTCTGTTGTTTTAAAGGAAGGAAGGAAGGAAGGAATCTTTTCCTGTCATTGTATCTGTACAATGAAATCGTGAAAGTATAAAACAAGGAATATTCCTTCCTATAGTCTTGCTCACACTTCCATGTTTATCTGCATGTAATCCATTACACATCTGTAAAATCAATTCTGTTTATACCTTTTATTCACACCACCGCAGAGGATAGCAGCACAGTTTTTTCTTTAAATGTGATACGTTGTGTATCTTTCACATGAAGACACACCAAAACATTCCATGCCATGTGCACATTACTGTGTTTCTCCACGGGAACATGATTTTTCCAACACCCCCCTACACTCACCAAACCTTTAACAGGCAACTACCGTATATACTCGCGGATAAGTCAGGACTTTATTTTACCGTATAATTTCTGGTATTTTAGAATGTCGGCCATATAAGTCGAATGCGGAAAACTCACATTATTGGTCCAAGAGATTATGATATGCTAACGCCGACCTGAGAGAGTAACCACGGACCACATTGCCTTTTTTTCTATGTGGGTGCGGCAATGCGCTGTATCAGCATGTGCTCCTAACCTGTCTCTCTCTCTCTATTGTGCCTATGTCACCACACGGTAATACCTGAACTGTTCTGAAGTAACATTTGCACTGATTTGTGCTTTTTGTATCTCACACCCTCATACACCTTTATCGTAAGAGCATCCCATATCTACAATGGAGCATTCGATCAGAAGAAAATATGAAGCTGGTATTAAATTAAACGTCATTGAAGTAACGAAAGAAATTGGTATCTGCGCTGCTGAAACAAAATTCGATGCGTCTGAGAAACTGATGCGAGATTGGAGGAGGCAAGAAGATGTAAAAAAAAGTGTTGCAGTTTTGAAAAGGCGTATAAGTCGGGGTCTGATTCTATGATGGATTTTTCGGATTTCAAGACCCGACTTATACGTGAGCATATATGGTACCTCATTCTAGTTGAGGATATGTACACTTCATGTTGAGCTCCAAGTTAGCATCTTTAGGATTGACATCATAGTTGGCAAAATGATCATCGTAATATGTACTACCAGAACAACCACAACACACAATTGATGCCCCAATATAAGTCTTCATGTGACTGGAAATGAGTTTGGTATGTTTTTTTTTCACTTGAGTTCTTCCAATTACTAAATGACAAGCAGATGCATGTAGAATTAATGCATAAAAAATGCTTCCAAACATAAACTAAATGCTTTTCTTCTTGTGAGAATGGCAGTTTTTGCTAGAAGTGAACTGCAATTTATTTAGAAAAATTTTTAGGTGCGCTGTGAGTTCAGTTTTATGCAAATCATTGAGATAAAACAATGAACCTCACCTCAGTATGTTAAAGAATTCTTTTCTGAGTGTGGAATGTTCTATTCAAGAGCTACAGGTGTCATGGTCTGCTGCAGGTTTCGCCTTGGGGCCTTTTTTATATTTTGTTCTTCCTGATTTTTTTGTAATATTTTGTATTAGTTGGATTTTTTTCTAAATGTTTAATCATTGTCAATTATTATCGTTCTGTTTATTTTGTTAGTCTTATATGTTGTTAATGATGTTATAATATGAGAATAGAACTGAGAAACCAGTTTCGGCATGCCAAGAAGAATAACAGAAAGTAGAGAAGTCAAAAAGGACCAACAAATTATTGAAAGGATGTTAAGAGAGACCAGAGATTGCAGGTATTAAGGAGATAGTTGGTACAATTCATTGTCGGACATCTCTGACCATGAGGAGATGAGAAGACATCACCTGGCACGTGTACATGTACAGTTTATTTTTTGTGGCAAGCATGAAATGACATCATCAATCTGAGCAATCGCTTCACCTCCGTGCATATAATATCCTTTCATTCCTACAAGCGGTTTTCAAAGTAAGCAAAAAAAAATAATTAAGTTATTCATTAAAGTTTTGTGTGTGTATGTGTCTTACCAGAAATCATCAGACTATTGTGGTTGGTTTGGATTTGACAGGTCGAGATGTTTTGAACAGCACAGCAAAAACATTTGATTTTTAGAAAATTTAAAAGGGAGCATACAGAAATAGATGGTGGTCAGTTACTCGTACATGTCAGGGCCTGGGTTACAGTTAATCCTAATTGGCCTCACAAGTACTTAACAAAGCTTTAACTAACAAAATATTATCAGTGTGTAATTTGCAGCATTTCACGCTACATGCAAAACACTGCCAACCCTTTTTTTTTTTAATGTATGGGTTGGGAGCAAGCGCTGATAGCGTGTTGCCAAATTCAGAAGCTTATCAGTGCATATTTTGCAACTGTACAAAACAAATGCAACAAACTATCGTTTTCACATCATGCAATACAAATATAGAAAATAACAGGTCAAGCTTTCATAGTTGTGAAGTCATTAATAACGCCTGTGAAATTCACCTAATGGACAGAACGGCAAGACTGTATAGTCTTGTTACATCTTTGAGGGTTAATAATTTTTAATCAGTTTCAGTTAAATAAGATAACACTCTGCCCTGGCCATAGTGACTGGTGACATTCAAAAAATATGCAGTGCATATCTGGGTAAAATCTCTAAAGTTTCATTGCATGTATAGCATTAAGAAATTAATTATTAGAAGTGGCACAGTATATCTTCTTCAGATGATTCAGTTGATGCCACCAAATCACTGAATATTGTTACTGATATTGCTGTTACAAAAACAACAAATTTGTGCACAGACAGTCCTGGGACTCCTACCAGTCAAAGGCTCAGAACAAATGTTCTCACTTACCTTCCTGTGTGTGTAATTTATAAACATTTGTTAGACATATTTGAGCAGTCATTTTGGAGATGAGACATACCTGATAAAGAGAAAGAAGCAAATGTGACTCCAGTCTGCAAGAAGAGAGATAAAATGGATCATTTAATTCATGCTTTAATTTTTTTTTATTTCAGTTTTTTTTTTTTTTCTGGTTTCTTTTTTTGAGTACTGTGTCATCAGTTGACAACGTGTGCCAGAGTTTGATAGTTTCTGGCTGTTTTATTTTTATTTATTTTTTTAACATAAAGTCAGGTATCAAACATAGTAATACTAGTAACAGGGAATCTGATTTGTTCCATCTTGTTTCCCTTTGTTGAAAGTTGGAGGAATTGCTTGTGCTTAAAAAAATAAGATAATGTTAAATTTATCAAACATACTTAATCCAATTTAGGATTGCATGGGCCTAACGTCTATGCTGGCAGTACTGAGGCACAAGCCAGCCATGGACAAGCCGTCAGCCTATTGTAGGGCCTCCTCACATAGACACCCAGACAAATCACACTTTATCTTGATATACTTCTTTGAGAGTGTGGGAAGAAAACCCATGCAAACAAAAGGAGTTTGCAAAATCCATTCTGGCAAAGACTGAAAGCAGGATTCAAACCCAGGGTTATGGATCAGTGAAGTAAACCTGTGCTTAAAAACAGAAGAATAGATAAGAATCTATTTTTGTCTGTTCTAAGTTTTGTTTTGCAAAGGTCGTCATATTTTGAATTTGCACCCACTCAAATAAAAATTTGTAAAACTTTGTATTTTTGAGCGATGTCTCTTCCGTTTTTTTAATTGAACCATTTTTATACCTGCTAAGGGTTGTTTTATCTTCTCATTTTGTTAAAACTCTATGCTTTGCCAAATTAAAAATAAAAAGTTTCTCCCCTATTGAGTCATTTTATTCCTTAATGTTCGTTTTGCTGTGGTTGACACTCTTGGAACATAGAAGCCATCTTCAGATTTGTATTACCGTTCTAAATTTCTTGGATGTGTAATTTTTTGTCTGGTCAACTGAACACTATTGTTAAGAGCAGCACCCTTATTGTTTAGCAGTTTAGATAAGAAGCCCCATTTTAGCCTTTTCTGTCTTATCTGTTTCCTTTAATGGTAGGTGGCTGCTTATTTACAAAGCTTGCAGCTCATTTTGCAAGAACCATTCAGAGATGGTATAATGCAAAACTCAGCTTTTGGGTTGTGCCCAACCTTTTTACTTTTGTCATCTATACTAATAAAAGGTAAAGCCCTCACTGACTCACTCATCATTAATTTTCCAACTTCCCGTGTAGGTAGAAGGCTGAAATTTGGCAGGCTCATTCCTTACAGGTTACTTACAAAACTTAAGTAGGTTTCATTTCGAAATTCTACACGCAGCGGTCATAACTGAATCCTACTTACGTACATATATATGTCCATAGCCTGCAGCTCGGTCGCCATGTGAGGCGGCATTGGGTCCCCAATCCCAACGCCTCCCACGTTGTTGGCTGCCTGCCTATATAAGACCGTCCGTCACTCCGGTCTCTTCATTTCCTTCCTTTCTTCGCCACGGTATTCATGTCTCCTTGTTGGTAAATGCAGCCTTTTTATTTAATCCACGGCTTCTCCGCTGTTTTATTGTGCTAATAACTGCAGCCTTTTTATTTAATCCGCGGCTTCTCCGCTGTTTCATTGTTCGTTTATTACGCTTATAGTTATTGTGTAGGTATTTTAGACTTAGTTTACATTGTTCAGGTACCCATTTCTTTTACCGTTCCAACTGTATCCCCATTAACATGTCTATCAAGGTGATCACCATCGATCAAAGAACTGTCACATACCGAGTGGTCTCCATGCCCAGAGATGGCACCTACCTTTTCCATTCTCTGTGTTACATATTGCACGGCCATATCTGACTCACTCTTGATATCCGGAGGAACATTGTGTCTTATGTATTGAATGACTGGGACAGGTTCAAGGTGTGGACTGATGACGGTACAGGAGATAATTATACTACACAGGAGCACTATAAGAGTGAAATGCTTAAGCCCTTCACCTATGGTTCTGCATGTGAGTTGATGGCTGTCGCTGAATTGTTTGGTTGTCGCTTTCAAGTGTACTGAAATAGCTAAATATTTTACACCTTTTGTCACTACCGCTAATGCCTCTTAAACATCTTAGATTGACAGGGGACGATTTGAGTAGTGGACACTTTGATGTTTATGAATGTTTCAACTCTCAAAAGCTGGATGCGAAGTTAACGATGAAGCCGGTTGTATGCTTACAACGCTTGACAGATGCCAAATGTCACTTCAACACAAGTCCTGCAAATACTAACATAACTGAAACAAACCATGAAACTCAAACCGATTATGACAGCAGAAATCCAAGCTGTGAGAAAACAGTAAAAAGGAGGCGTGTCAGACGTCGTGGTACATTTTCTGATGTAGCTAGACGGAAATAACTTTGTGACGCTGTCGCTAAATACTCGCACGCAAATCCACAACTTAATAGAGACACTGCCGCTAAATACTTACACGCAAATCCACAAGTTCATAGAAACGCTGCCGGTAAATACTCGCAGGCAATTCTACAAGTTCATAGACACGCTGGCGCTAAATATTCACAGGCAAATCCACAAGTTAATACCGGGAATGCCTGTTAAACATCTTAGATTCACGAGTAGCGATTTGGGTAGTGAAGGCTCGATGAATGAAACCTGTTATCTTTACAACGGTTGACAAACACAGAATGTAACCTGTACACAACACGTCCTCCAAATGCGAACCTGATAGAAAGAAATAATGATAATCAAATCCTTGATGACTTAGTTCACTCATAACGGTGACAAAACAATTACATTGACAATCATGTTACATTATTTTTAAAATGTTTCCTTTTCTTTTTCATAACTTCTTTAACACATTACTTCTCGGCTGCAAAGCACGGGTATTTTGCTAGTCAATAATAAAAAGCAGAAATTTGACTTGATCATAATGAGAACCAAACACCACTCACAAAAAACAAAAAAAAAGTCTCAGATATGATTTGATAGGTTAAAATGTGCTTGAAATGCATAAAACAAAATAGTTAAAAATAAAAGAGTTCAAAAAAGTCAGTATGTGTGATTTTATTGACAGGGCCCTGCTGACATAGCAGCCTGAGAGGGCCAAATGGGTCTCAATTATGTTTGAGATAACTGCAGTTTTCAGGAAACTGCAAACAGAAAGTAAGGCATAAGGGCATGATGGGCATATAGCCAAGTTGTGATGGCGCTGAGTAAATGGTTTTATTGCGAGAGGAGAAAAGACCAAAGGCCTCATGTATAAACGGTACATGTACACAAAAATGTTGTGTACGCCCGTTTGCATGCTCAAATTGAGATGTATAAAAACTAAACTTGGCATAGTGTTACACACATTTTCATGGCAGCCTCAGACCATGCTGTTTTGGTGTATAAAATCTACAAATTATTCTGTATATTTTTATTATTATATTTTGCTCAATCCCATCAAGATGAATTCAGATGTAGGAGGCATTATAATAACACCTCACTTTTATAACAGTTGTTCACAGCATAGTTCTAATTGGCATTACAGTAATCCCTCGCTGTATCGCGCTTCGCTCTATCGCAGATTTTATATGTAAGCATATCTAAATATATAACGCGGATTTTTCAGTGCTTCGCGGGTTTCTGTGGACAATTGGTCTTTTACTACTGGCGCATGCTTCCTCAGTTGGTTTGCCCAGTTGATTTCATACAAGGGATGCTATTGGCGGATGGCTGAGAATTTACCCAAACAGAGCATGTAGTTAAGTTCCTGTGTGCTGATTGGCTCAGTGACGGAGCGCTGAATTTGATTCCGCTGCGTTAACCAGGAAGTCTCGTCTCTCTCATTCAGCATCAATGTGTTTATTGTGTAAAGAGGTAACTTTTGTGCTCTTTTGTGTTTATCTTTGTGCATAGTCAAGCCCTTCGTTATGGCTGCAAAACGATCTGCTCCTGCTACTGCTTCAGGGGCCGTGCCCAAGCGCCAACGGAAGATACTAACGATTGCCAAAAAGGTAAAAGTTTTGGATATGTTGAAGGAAGGGTAAAGCTACACTGCTGCAGGACGTCATTACGTCATCAATGAGTCCACAATTCTTTTTATTTAAAAAGGAGGAAAAGAATATAAGATCTACGGCCACAGTGTTCTTTAACCAGGGCGCAAAACGAGTTGTAAGTGGATGTAATAAGGCGGTAGTCTGGATGGAATCTGCTTTAGGGATTTGGATTTAAGACTTCCGGAAGAAGAACAACGGTGGTGCTACACAGTCGCCTGAAGAGGCTCCTTTAGAAGAGCTGTAACGCTCTCCTTTGTTGTGCAGTAAAATTAAATTCATCGTTAGCGGACAAGTCTTCATGTCATTGTTGGTGAGTAACCATAATTAATTTTCTACATACAATACTTATTACATATACATATGTTTAGTGTCACTGTACACACATTTTACTGTATACAATTTTTCTTGTCTTGTACGTATTTATTGCTGGTGGCCTGTTTGCCGTAATGGCTGTAATATACGTGATATCGGAGATGCTCGATATCTTTAAAATAATATTTAGGTTTTACTGTGTTTACATACATAATTTAAACGAATCTTACCTAGTATCTAAGAGAATACAAAGGGTTTATGCTGTATAACTGTGCGGGAAATGTTTATAATAGTGTGGGAGAGTTTATAAGGGCTTAAATATATAAAAATAACTATATGAACATATGGTTGTTTCGCGGATTTTCACTTTTCGCGTGGGGTTCTGGAACGCAACCCCTGCAATCGAGGAGGGATTACTGTATAGCCTGGGAAAGGAAGACTTGCCGATACATCAGGCTATTATTTACTTTATGGATGGACATCTGGGACAACAATTTGGTTTACGGCTGGGGAAAGGAGGACATGAGGCAATATCAAAGATTTATTATCTGGGAAAAGCTAGATTAAAGAGTTTGAGCAAAATTCATTCATCATATTGATAGCCAGCCAATCAGGTGCCTGGAACATTGATGTGTTGTGAAACCACGGAATGAAACTTTATAATAAATATGCCTCATTTGAAAGCAACGTCAGAAGAGAAACAGCGACGACAGAAGAGCGACATCAGAAAATAAAACAAAGACATGTGTGACCAGTTTTCATCTGATCATCAGTTAAGAGCATTTTCCTGAATATCGATTGTTAAATCAAACGCCGCCCTGGGACTTTCATCCTTGACATCACTGATTCCTTTCAGTAAGCTTTTTTTAAGACTATTTTATCCAGACTTTACTATCGATCTTATTTTCTATTGCTTATTATTGTATTTTAATAAAGAGTAACTTGTTTTCATTTTTCTATGCTTTGTCTTAATGTCTAGACTGATTAAAGTAATAAAGTAGATTTCTTTGAGCACCTGGGGCCTCATGTATAAACGATGTGTACGCGCAGAAATGTTGCGTAAGAACTTTTCCACGTTCAAATTGCGATGTATAAAACCTACACTTGGTGTAAAGCCACACACTTTTCGACGGTTCCTCATACCTTGTCGTACGCAAGTTCTCCACTCGGTTTTGCAGACTGGTGGCACCCAGCGTCAAAGCAGTGCTACTGTTCCCGTGTGGTTACTCTTTATTTTCCTGACACGGCTTTATAAATACACTGAAACTAAACGCATATTGTTTATTAGTGTAATGCATCTGATTGTAATTAATTTGTAACAATATAATGGTCCAGGGAATAGCCATAGTATTCCAAATACCATAACTGCTTTAGCGTTGTTACTCTAACTGCACCTTTTTCTTCTTTCAGCTGCTCGCGTTAGGAGTTGCCACAGCGGATCATCTTTTTCCATATTACTCTCACTGCACCACTCGGAGTATTTATATCACTGTATCTGAGTGTGAATCACAGCAGCAGCTGATCGGAAAGAGAATTATCGGTATACAGCTTCAAGAACACGCTACCTCAGCCATGGCAAAACGTTTTAAAACCTTTCCTGTACGGACCTCGCAGTTCAGAAACAGTTTCATCCCAAGAACTTTAAATGCACTCAATCAAGTGCTCCTTGTAGAACTGTTAGTACTTATAAGTACAATTGCCTCACTGTAAACTTGCACTACAGTTATATTACACAACTTGCGCCACTTTATAAAGCGCGTATTTACATATGATGACGATATCATTTTTAAGATGAAATGCAGCAAAATATGTTTATTATATTATACAGATAAAACTTTAACTTCATTTAAATAGTCTATATTCTTCACTGGGGCTGGCGTGAAGGAGAGAATAATTAAACATGTACAGTAGGATCAGTTTCAGTTGTGATAAAGACTGGAATGGCCAAATATTCCACTCTACCTATACAAAGAAAGGTGTATAGACTAGAGGTGTGGGATTCTTAATTCACAGAACAATTTAATTTGCAGTATCAGATGTAATATCTGAACCTGAAGGGTGATAGTTGATGGTGATGGGTAATTTATTCGAATTACTCAACGCTATAAACTCACTTTAGAGCAGAAATGAACCAGGGGCCTCATGTATAACACCGTGCGTAGAATTCACACTAAAACATGGAATAAGGACAAAAGCGGACACAGAAAAATCCAGATGCATAAACCTGTGCATTCGCCAATTTCCACATTCTTCCGCTCCATAAATCCCAGTCAGCATGAAACGTAACGCACATGCACGCGCCTGTTGCCCCACCCAAACTCCTCCCAGAATTATGCCTCTTTGAATATGCAAATCAATATAAATAGCCCTTAAGCTCAGCGTTCTGTGAAAAGGCAATGGCAAAAGCACGGGGGAAACAGAAGAATTTCATGCGAATACCAAGTGGAGGCAAGGAAAAGCGTACTATTTGTTGGTTTAAACAGTGGTATAAACAACAAAAGGAAGTTGATCGAGTGACAAAGAGTGTCAGAGAAACTCGGAAGCTCAAGTTCACAATGTTGCACAGTGCCCAAAATAAAAAAGTTGTCAGATATCAAAGTCACCATGAAAAGGAGAGTCGTAGCCCACCGTCTGAGTGTCATATGAAAGCTTATTAGGGTACAGAGAAAAGAAAAAAATAGGGACACAGTGAGGAAAAGCTCAAAATGTCAACTTTAATCTCAAAATTTCCACTTTAATCGCGTAGTTTATTTTGTCATTAAAGTAGAACTTCATAAACTTCATCTTTAAATTGTTTAATTTACTAGTTTCTCAAATCCCATAGTAACTAAAGTAGCATGTTAAATGCTTTGTTTTGTATGTGTTCTTCTATGTGCTGTATGTGTGTGAATCACTACGTGCTTCTTAAACGGGCTTTCTCTTCCTCTGACTGGACACAGAATCCATTACATTTGTGATATTACAGTTTTCTGAATAATTAAAACACTGAGATGTATATTTCATATCATTTTCATGATGATAAGTTATTATATGTTATTAAACATGGGAACACGGTGGCGTAGTGATAGTACGAGCTGGTACCCTGTCCAGAGATTTTTCCAGCAGTACTGTCACTTTCAAACGTACTAACTTCCAATTCCTGTATTTCCTTTTCTTTCTCCAAGTAACCAATCGCCAAACAATCAGCTCTGTAATAGATGTTAAGCCAACTGTAAGCTTAGAACGCTGATTCTTCAAAACTTTTAAGGAACATTGAAATATCATTGTAGTACATTTTGCTGCATTTCATCTTAAAAATGGTATAATCATCATATGTAAATACGTGTTTTATAAAGCGGCTTGTGCAATATTATAACTGTATCACAAGTTTACAGTGAGGTAATTGTACTCATAAGTACAAACAGTTCTACAAGGAGCACTTGATGGACTGATTGAGTGCATTTATAGTTCTTGGGATGAAACTGTTTCTGAACCGCGATGTCTGTACAGGAAAGGCTCTGAAGCGTTTGCCGTATGAGAGCAGTTCAATAGACACCATGGCTGAGGCAGCGTGTGCTTGATGCTGTATACCGATAATTCTCTTTCCAGTCAGCTGCTGTAGAGCTGTGATTCCACACTCAGATACAGTGATATAAATACTCCTAGTGGTGCAGTGAGAGTAATATGGAAAAAGATGATCCGCTGTGGCAACCCCTAACGGGAGCAGCTGAAAGAAGAAGAAGGTGCAGTGAGAGTAATAGCGCTAAAGCAGCTATGGTATTTGGAATAGTTTGGCCATTCTGTGGACCATTATATTGTTACAGGTTAATTACAATCAGATGCCTTCAACTAATAAACAATATGCGTTTAATTTCAGTGTATTTATAAAGCCACGTCAGGGATGTACATCTAAAAAAGAAAGGGAAGACACACTTGAACAAAAGCACTGATTTGATGCTGAGTACCTCCAGTTCGCAAAACCGAGTGAAGAACTTGCATATGCCAGGGTTTCAGCTAGCATGAAAATGCGCGTGGCTTTACTCCAAGTTTAGGTTTTTTACATCACAAATTGAGCTTGGAAAAGGGTTTACACAACATTTTTGTACATACACACCGTTTATACATGAGGCCCCAGGTCCTGATGGCTACCCTGCTGAATTTTATAAAAAAAATTCAATTAAGTTAGCTCCCCTTTTATTAGCAACATTTATAGAAGCCAGAGACAATAAAATTCTACCTCAAACTTTTCACCAATCATTAATTACTGTCTTTCCTAGGAAAAATAAGGACTTATTACAATGTGCATCATATAGACCAATCTCAATTATGAATAATGATGTCAAGATACTCTCCAAAGTTCTAGTTAAAAGGATTGAGAAAGTGCTCCCTTCAGTAATATCACAAGACCAAACCGGATTTATTAAAGGTAGACACTTAGTTTCCAATCTTCGACGCCAATTTTATGTAATATATTCACCCACTTCGGAGATCTTATTATCTTTGGAAGCAGATAAAGCATTTGATATGGTTGAATTGGACTACCTATTCACCACATTGCATAAGTTTGGGTTTTGCCTGAACATATGTCCATGGATCAAACTACTGTATACCAGTCCAGAAGCTTCAGTTTGTATTAACATGATTTCAGACTACTTCAAACTAGAAAGTGATACTAGACAAGGGTGCCCCTTATCACCACAACTATTTGCAATTGCCATTGAGCCTTTGGTTGATCACTTTCAAAATGCATCAGAGATAAAGGGGATTTTCAGAGAAGGACTGGAACAGAAAATATCACTACTGTATACTCAGATAATATGGTACTGTATATATCATCCATCCATCTATTATCCAACCCGCTATACCCCAACTACAGGTCACGGGGGTCTGCTGGAGCCTATCCCAGCCAACACAGGGCGCAAGTCAGGAAACAAACCTGGGCATGGCGCCAGCCCACTCAGACTGTATATATCAGATCCATACAATTCTGTGCCTGCAGCCCTAATTGCACTAGCAGAATTTCAAAAGATATCTGGACTCAAAATTAATTTGAATAAAAGTGTGATTTTTCCAGTAAATTGTCAAGCAAACAACATTAGATTGGGCACCTTCCCTTTTACCATTGCAGATCAGTTTAAATACCCTAGGGGTAAACATCACAAGTAAATATAAAACACTTTTTCAACAAAATATTGCTGTCTGCCTGGAAAAACTTAAACAAGATGTGCATGGATGATCTACCCTACATTTTACGTTAGCAGGGAGAATTAATACTATTAAGTTGAATATCTTCTTTTTAAGAAATTAGATTCAATCATAACCTCGTTCATTTGGAATATGAAATATTCACACATCCAAAGGAGGACCCTACAATGACCTAAATCAGAAGGTGGCATGGCTCTACCAAATTTTCAATTTTATTACTGGGTGGCAAATATACAAAATATAAAAACCTGGATATTGAGACAAATAGATGAATACACACTAGCTTGGTCCGCAATGGAAATGAAATTCTGCAGTATTTCTTTGTATTCCTTGCTTTGTACACCAGCAAATACAAGATATTGTCAATATACTAACAACCCAATTTTCCTTCATTCACTCTACAGTAGTTAGAGAATATTTTTTCTGTGGCACCTGTACATGATAGCCACCTTTTTCCACCTTACACTTACACAGTTTTTAATGTTTGTAAAACATAAGGGACTTAATCAATTAGAAATGTTTATATAAATAACGCCTTTGCATCCTATGAACAATTACACTCCAAGTTTATCTTCCCATCAACACAATTTTTCCACTATCTCCAAATTAGAAACTATTCTAAACAAAATCTGCTCAATTTTCCGCACCTTCAATCTATTTCTATACCCGAAAAAATAATGATCAGTCTTGAAGACTCAGACAGCATTTCTATGATATATAAAACCATTTTAAAGTCCCTTCCTTTTAAAAATGCCAGAGTACAGTGTGAAAAGAATCTCTCTCGCACATCATTTCAGAAAAGGAGTGGAAGGCAGCCAAGTACATAATTCACTCTAGCGCCATATGCGCAAAACATTCAATTATTCAACTCAAAATCTTTTATTGAGCATGTCTATCTCATTTAAATTTGTCCAAAATGTTTCCAAGTCAAAATCCAACCTGCAAACGTTGCAATCAAGCTCCAGCTTCACTAGGCTACATGCTTTGGGTATGCACCAAATTAACATCACTCTGGTTAAAATTGAAATGTCTATCATACAGCCTTGGTGTCACAATCCCTCCTAACCCACTAACAGCTGTGTTTGGTGTACTCCCAGATGGACTTAAAGTGGAGAAAGACAAACAAACTGCAATTGCCTTTACTTCACTATTAGCACATAGACTTATCTTGCTCAACTGGAAGAATCCTAGCCCACCTCTTTTAAGTCAGTGGTTAACTGATGTATATACTCTTTGAAATTGGAAAAAATCTAATTCTTAGAGGATCTGTTCAAAACTTTTTTAAAACCTGGTAAGATCTGATCAATAACATTTTAGAATAAGCATTTAAATTGGGAAAAGGACTTCTTTCCCTCTTTACTACTCTCAAAGTTTTACTCTGGCTGTTGGCCTTCCTCTCTTTCTCATGGGTGGGAGTTGAAGTGAATTTAGTTTTGTTAACTTTGACTTGATTGTATGGAAAATTACATGCTTTTAATAAATTCAGTTAAAAAAACACTGCCATTTAGTTTCAGTTCCTTTTTTATTCATGCACACTATTCCTGTTTAAGATTAAATGTATTTTGAATGAGGTGTTTGTACTCTGTGTGGTGCATTCATTTTCTAATCACCATTGGACAGTCCTTTGGTTCAACAACTGACACGAATTGTAAGGTTCAGTGACATCTGACATGAATTGTAAGGTTCAGTGCCTTGAATACAGCCAGATGATAAAGAGGCTTCACCAACATGCCTCAGTTTGGAGATCCACTACTACTAATCTTTGAAATGTGTTGAATGCCCTAGCATGCTGTAAATGTTTCTAAGTGAGAGTAACTCATATAACTTCCCACTGGTCTCACCATGACTGTATTTTGGTTAAGCTATTTTTAAAGCTATTTTCAACATGGTCAGGATAGTAAGGTACAAGCTATCAAATGAAAAAATCAAGTTCGATTTGCCCAGGATTGGTTCCTGCCTTGTGCCCTGTGTTGGCTGGGATTGGCTCCAGCAGACCCCCGTGACCCTATTCGGATTCAGCGGGTTAGAAAATGGATGGATGGATGGATTTGTAGGTGGTCAGCACACACAAAGCGACTAGAGCTTCATTTCTTTTAGAGATGAAAACCAAGACAGCTGACCTAAAACAAGTGATCTTCAACTGTTAAATGGTTACAAAACAAAAGATGGATTACATTCAAGTTGGTGATACCAATAAACCAATAAATATATGAGCTGTGAGACTCATACATGCACTAATAAAATTGTATTCAAATAAGAAGATCTACACCACAAATAGGACTCAAATGGACAGGGAAAGTGAAGAGATAACTGAGGAAAACTAATGTTGTAGTCTTTTGTGTTCTCTCTTCAAATTAAGAGTGTTATTTTTAGAGGAAAGGGAGAAAATACACAAGTACACCATGTAGCCTCCTGAGCTTAATTAGGATGAAACCATATCGGAAGCTGAGATTGTTTACTTCACATTTTGAAAAAGGTAAAACTTTTTATGTGATGATTTACTTCTTTCATAAAACACAGAATTCTTATGCCAAAATGAAAGGATAAAGGTGGAAGGCTTCTAGACTGAAAACCACCTTATTGTAATTGTCCTTCTAGAAAGAGTTTTGTTGGCACATTTTGCATGTTTTTTCGGACTTTCATCACCATTATTTATAGACTTTGGTCATCCCTGCTAGGGTCGTCCTGAATAGGATCTGTTATCACTTGCTCACCTACCAGCGACCAGAACAGTTTGCTTTTACATTTAAGAAGTCTACCAATGACCGCATCCAGGCACTGAGGGTTTTCATAGAGCGCAAACGTGAATATCGGCAGAGTTTCTTTGCAGGCTTTGTCGATTTTCGCAAAGCTTTTGACTCAGTTGATCAAGCTGCCCTGTGGGACATCCTGAGGGTTTGCAGGATCCCCTCGAGGATGCTGGATATCATGGCTGGCCTGTACACTGGTACTGTGAGTGCTGTGTTTTTCTGTTGATTCTAGGGTTCATCAGGGGTGTGTTCATCAAGTCCTTCCATGAGAACCCTAAATACAAAGAGGACTGTTTCATTTATGTTAGGTAGATTGCCCAGAGGGGACTGGGCGGTCTCTTGGTCTGGAATCCCTGCAGATTTTATTTTTTTTCTCCAGCCGTTTGGAGTTTTTTTTTGTTTTTTTCTGTCCACCCTGGCCATCGGACCTTACTTATTCTATATTAATTAATGTTGACTTATTTTTTATTTTTATTGTGTCTTCTATTTTTCTATTCTTCATTTTGTAAAGCACTTTGAGCTACATTTTTTTGTATGAAAATATAAATAAATGTTGTTGTTGTTGTTGTTGTTTTCTTGCTCCTACTCTGTTCAACGCTTGTATGGACTGGGTGTTGGGTAAGGTCGTGGGGTCCAGCGGCCGTGGGGCATCTGTTGTTGAAGAAAGATTCACGGATCTTGACTTTGCTGATGATGCTGTGATCTTTGCGGAGTCAGTGGAGGCTCTGATTGGGGCACTCGAGAGACTGAGTGAAGAGTCTGAGTGTCTGGGCTTGTGAGTGTCCTGGATAAAAACCAAGATCCAGGCCTTTAATTACCTCTTGGGCACAGCCATCAGCAGTGTGTCTGTCTGCGGGGAGAGTGTTGACCTTGTTGGTATGGTACATGTACATGGTACAATTTATAAGCTAATTAACAAAACTTTGATGAGCTTCATCGGGTGTGGAGCATCACCAAACAAAGACCTTTCTTTTAAATAAAAAGTCCTTACATAAGTTATTTTTTGAAATGCCGGTACATCCAGATATGTGCTAGTTTGAGTTTTATATTCAATGTGCTATTCATGATCATGATTTTGTATACAAAGAGATTATACAAGTGGAATGACTAGCAGTGACACTGAAGAAGGTATAATAGAGGTCTCTAAGTGCAATCAGTTCTAACATTACACAATCTGTGTCCGTCAAGAGAACATTTATAGAAAAGGTTTACAGGCCCATTTTTTTGCCACAATAAAAATGAAGATTTTTATGGTCAAGGGGACAGACATTGACCCCATCTAACGTCTTCGACACAAACTGATTAACACCTAAGCAAACATAATATAGAATTAGAGGCATAAAAGTATAATGTCAATAAGAAAAAAACAGCAGGTATAGGAAGAAATTTCAAAGCCAGGTATATAATTGTTATCAGTAACTTCTTATCTGTTTCATTGTCCTTATTGTACCCTGCGTTTCAACCCTAGGGACCTCTAATCGTGGTCTATTCGATGATTGGAACTGTCTTTTATTTTCACTCCTTTATATGAACTCAGTTTACCACCAATACAGGACTTCACATAGTGACCTACATTCCCTTAAGGGACCGCAGCTAGACAAGGAATGATAATCCAACTCTTGGGAACTCTTAGAACCAAAAACTGGACAGAGATATTGAGTTTAAGGTTTTACTTAAAATTTGGGACAAGTGGCGTCACAGGTGTTTGTGATTCCTCAGGTGTGTTTCATTGCTTCATAAGATACCTAGAATTGCTTCTACCCTTTGGAGCCTGTAGTTGCTATTGTTCAAAATGCAGATAGGTGCTGCAACAATGGAAGTCAAGGAAGCCATTATGAAGCTAAAAAACAAGAATTAAGCCATTAGAGAATTCGGTAAAAATCTTAGGATTACCTAAATCAACTGTTTGGAATATCATTAAGAAAAAGAAATGCACTTGTGGGCTCAGTCAATGTAAAGGGACTGGTAGGCCAAGGAAGACCTCCACTGCTGATGACAGAAGAATTCTCACTTTGGTAAAGAAAAAGCCTAAAATGCCTGTCCGACAGATCAGAAACAGTCTTTGGAAGACAGATGTATGTATGTGTCAAAGATGACTATTTGTAGAAGACTTGATGACCAGAAATACAGAGGCCAGACTGTAAAATGAACACAGCTAGTTAAGCCACAAAAACAGGATAGCCAGATTACACATTGCGACAAAGTACTTATAAGAGCCTCCAGAATTCTGGAAAAAGATCTTATGGACAGACAAGATAAAGATGAACTTGTATCAGAGTGATGGCAAGACCAAAATGTGGAGAAAAAAAGGAACTGTCCAAGATCCACAGCATACCACCTCATCTGCTAAACATGTTGCTGGGGGTGTTGTTGTTTGGGCATGTATGGCTGCCACAGTTATTAGCATACTTGTATTCGTTAATGATGTAACTTCTGATGGCAGTTATATAATGAATTCTGAGGTGTACCCTATAGAAACATCTTATCTCCTCAAGTTTTAGTCAATGCCTCCAAACTCATTGGATGGTGTTTCATTCTACAAGATAATAATCCCAAACATACTCTACTTCTAAGGCAACACAGAAGATTTTCAAAGCTAAAAAATGGAAAATTTTTGAATGGTCAAACCAGTAACCTGATTTATATCCAAGACAAAACTTGAGGGGACAAGCCCCCAAACAACCATGAGTTTAAGATGGCCGCATCAGAGGATTGGCAGAGCATCACTAGAGAAGATCCCCAGCACCTGGTGATGTCTGTGAATCACAGATTTCAAGCAGTCAGTGCATGTGAAGGATATGCAACAAAGTACTAAATATGACTTCTTTAATAATGCTTTAATGTCCCAAACATTAAATAAATATAAATTTATTTATATATACATTCTGAAATGTGTACTTTGATCACGTCTGAATTGATTTTGTTTGATTTGTAATTTTAAACTGTGGAGTAAGTCTCAGAAAATTCTGCCTTTGTCCCAAACATTATGGAAGGCACTGTACTTACTGTTTTATTATACAAGTCTGAAATGCAAAAACAATAATAAAATAGCAGACAGGAGGTCAGAACACAAGGCTGGCAGTAACAGGCAAAAATATCCCATAGAGCTAAGCAAAGAAAGCAAGCAAGGGTCAAAAAACACAAAACTATAAAAACTGGAAGCACTAGGCTAGAGGCTTTTGCAAGGACAGAATGCACAATGCTACAGTGAAGACCACTCAGTGGGCTCCATCTTTTATTTCCAATAACCCCCATTGCATCATTGTAGCTTGATTAACACAGCGTATTCACTGACGGGATGGGCCAAGGGCAAAATGCAGGTAACAGGAGTACCTGAGGCAGACCACCAGTCAACTCCTGACAGTTATATTCTGGGGATTAACCAATGACATTCTCCTGTTATTCACCAATCAGAAGACGAAAAATGTAGGCGATGTTACAGTGTGAACTGTTTATCCTCTGTGCACTCTTTCAATTGATAGACTTGGCTATGGTGCTCTGCTTTGTGATGGACACTTTAATGTTGCTGCTATTAGAAACAGATCCAATTCCGCATTGGCAATACTTAAGGAGAGTTAATCGAGTTAATGTGCTCCATTGCACACTGTCCTGTCTCTCCTGACTGTCATGTTCACCTCAAGTCTCTCTTTTCTAAGTTTTCGTTAGCTGACTTCTCCTGACAGTGGTGAACCTGAAGTGTTTTTAATATTGTGAAATGTTCCCAGGATATTGACAAGGAAATGAAAAGCTGTCCAGAGAGCTTGGAGTTTTCTTCAGGTTTAAATCGCAGGCTAAAGTTTTCTGAAACTGTGCATCATGCTCTTTGAATGCATGGTCACTCTCTCCGAATCTTCAACTGGAAATTCAATGTACCCCACATATCGCAATGGGGGCAAAACATACATACTGTAGAAACTCATTACCTACTGGAGTCAAGGTGAGGTCCTCTGGCAAAAGGCACCCAAATTTTTAGCTATCTGCCAGCAGCGAATTAGAAGTGCATCAGGGAAACCTAAAAGCCGTACATTACCCTATAAATCCATCAGTAGATATGACTGACCTGTCTGGCGCGTCCAGGCTACCTTGAAATGAATGATTTTGTTGCATATGATAGGTTACAGTGGCTAAAGAGTTTCTCTGCTGAGAAAAATTCCTCCATATTTGCTGACCAGCAACGTGAAATGTACAGAATCATCTACTCTAGACAGAATATTGCATAATGCCTGCTCCCTTCAAATTAAGGGATACTTCTATGAAATGATTGTAATTCTTATAATTGCAAAGTTTAGCCAGTTTTTCATTTAACATAATAGCATGTAGCTTTCCATCCATCCATTTTCTCAACTTTAATAATACGATTATGGGTTGAAGGGAGCTCGGAGCTTACTGTGGCATAACAGGGATTAACCCTTTGGATACAATAAGCAGATATATATCATAGGATGTCCTTGGGTGGTATAAGCACTCTAAATGTGAAAAAAGACAAATGAAATAACATTCAAACCAGTAAAACAGAGTTTGTGAAGGACAATTTACTTGATTAAGAGCTATATTTACTTGTTTCATACACATGTATCTACCCATTTACTTATATTTTTATAATAGTCTAGTCCCGGTTATTATAATTATACTGCTTTGCATTAGTAATAGTAAATTAATTATATATCTATACACCTGCAAACATTCTTAATTATTCAAGGATGAGAGCATCAAATACAAGATAAGGAACAGCTCGGGTTCCAGCACAAACTTACACACAACCAGACTCACTCAAATTGCAGTCTAAAGTACAGTCTGACATGTATAGTACGTCTTTTGGATGTGGGAAAGAAGACTGGATTACAAAGATAAAAATGTACTTGGACATATTCAGACAGTGCCTGAAGTGAAAACTGAACCTTGGTCTCTATAGTGCTGTATGAAACACATTACAACATTCGAAAGATTTAGATGAGAACGGGCCCCTCTGCTCAAAGCTCCACATTCCTCTCCACTTAATTCCTCCAAAATAACATCAAGTCAAGTTTTGAAGGTCCCATTCCATGTGTCTGTGGTTCCCTCTGTGAAGGATAACTTCCTAACGTTTGTGTGAAATTTACCCTTAACAAGTTTCCAACTGTGTCCCCATGTTCCTGATGAACTCATTTTAAAATAACAGTCTCGATCCACTGTAATAATTCCCTTCATAATTTTAAACATTTCAATCATGTCACCTCTTAATCTTCTTTTGCTTAAACTGTATATGCTCAACTCTTTTCATCTTTCCTCATTACTCATCTCCTTCTGTCCTAGAATCAGCCTAGTTACTCTTCTCTAGACATTCTCTCGTGCCTCTATGTCTTTTTGTAGTCTGGAGACCCAAACAGCACACAGTACTCCAGATGATGCCTCATCAGTATGTTATAAAGCTTGAGTGTAACCTCCTTGGACTTGACCTTCTCATGAGGTGTACTTTCATGTTTCAGATCTCCCATTGTGTATTCAAACAAAACATTTTTACTTCCTATGTGTTACTGACATTAAATCTCATCTGCCACAAATCTATCCAAGCCTATATGCAGTTCAAATCTCTCTGTAATGATTCAATGGACTCTAGATTATCTGCCAATCCACCTAACTTTGTATCAACTGAAAATGTTAATGGTAACACCATTAACTACTGAATCATTGACATATATACAGTACACATTCTGTATTCATGTGAAATACAAAAGATTTAAATAAGAGTAAAAAATATAAGACTCAGTAAATTTTGTATCTATACCAGTTACATTTCTGCATTAAGGGTCAGTGGAACCCAGCAGCTGTTGTGCAAAATAAGTAAGTAATTTAATGTAATCTTAAAATTTTTATAACAACACTCAGCTTTGTCTTTTTAAATAGTTTTTCTGCATGTTTTTATAATTTGCTCAAAGTAATTACTTTTTTAGGAAAATATTGCTTTATGTAGTAGTCAAATTGTCTTTGGGCCAAGTGCTTCAAGCCTGTTCCTAGCATGGGGACTGAACCAGTTGACCCTGCAGTGTTCTCCATACTCTTGAGTGTTGTACACATGTGCAGCCTGATCTTGGGGCTTGAAGGTCACTGCCAGTGTTAAGATGAGCTTTTCATAGTCTAGGCCTTACAGCACATACATTAAAGATTTATGAAAATTTTATTTACTAGCTTAATTTGGAAAAAAAAATAGGAAGAAAGGGAATCAATAGCAGGAATGAATAATAATAATAATAATAATTTATTCAAACAGATGTTGCAGTCAGTGCTAACGAACCATACATCATTTATACGAATCTATCCACCAATAAAACGTTTTAATAGATACCTCGGTGCCGTTGGACTATAACATTGGTCCAAAAGAAGAGTATAAATTAGAGCACTACCATCAGCTCCACAACGACTTTGGAAGACAGATGCACAATTAGTTCCTATCATCATAGGTACTACTGGGATTATCGCTAAATCCATTAAGTGATGTACTGAAAAGATCTTGCCCAACATCAACATGTCTATTCTACAAAAACAAGTGCTGAGCTGAGTTGTCAGCTGAGTCCTTGGGACAGTTAGCAGTAATTAATACCAGACATTTTCCTTTGAGATTTCCCTGATTAGGCACCCTAACCCTGACTGGGCCTAAATTCAACCCAAGACTTTCAACTATGACTTCTCTTAAGAGGTCTCTTTAGCAGCCGTAATTTTCTTACCATCTGAAAGGCTGTGAGATCCAAAGCACTGAAATATAATAATAACAATAATACCTTTTATTCATTTAACTCTTTTCCCATGTTCATCGTTCACAAGAATCATTTTATATTTTGACTTCATCAGATTTTAACGGCCTAAGGATTAAAATCCATTGAGACTCATTTTATCTGATCACATCCTTATTCTTCAATAAAGTTTTAAGAATTCCCAACAGTTGGCTTTCAGTAAAGTCTGTGGTATCCTGAAACATAACAGCCTGGCAAAAAATAAAATATAAGCAAAACAAAAAACATGACAAACCACTTAACAATTGTGTGTCGCTTTAGTGTTTTATTTATCATGAGAGCTTAGTGTTTTAAAAAGTTTCTGGGGCTTTTGTTCACCTCCTAAAATGTAACTTACTAGATGCTCCATTCCCACAAGCAACTGTGAGGATACAGCAGAAGACAATGCAGATGTCTTTGTAGGTTGACTTTATCAGAAGCATTAAATATGTTGGCAGAAGACTTTTGGCTTTCTGGTGAGAGGCCATGTGTCGTGCTGTTCAGCATCTTCAGGTGAACTAAACAAAACGTTCATCTTTTAGGTCGCAATTCATTATAATACTTCAAAGGGCCTAGGTCCTCGACCTAAGTCATTGTTATACAGTATCTGCTGCTTTTCAGTTGTTAATAATTTGTAACTTTATATCAAATGTTAATTTTTGAAGTGACCTATAGTATTTAGTTAATTTATTAGGGTATTAACAATTTAGCAAATGTTTCCACTCTTCTTCTGGAAAACATTTAAAAAACACAAATATTTTGACCAAAATTTTGGCCTGTGTCTAGTTAGTACAAGCCTACTGTATATTCTTTATCTGTTGACTTTCATAGTCAATGGAGTTGGAACAAAGCAGCCTCTTTTACCATCGTTGTTTTCTAAGACAATTCCCATATACAGTATGAGTACGACCTCAAAAGTAATGACCATATTAATCTTATAGTTCAATAAAGACATGAAGTGGAAATCGCGTTCAGCAAATCTGTATACTTTTTCTTAGTTCTCTATGAAATGTGTATGAATACATATGTTGCAGAAGTCTGAAGGTCCTTTTATATTGGAATTCCTTTGTGAAAAAAACAATGCAGTCTCATTTCTCTGATAGCCACTCACTGATTCTCTCTGATCAGTTCATTAGTTTTTTTTTTCTTTTGTTGGTTTCAGTAGAAGCAGTTCTCATGCTAACACTATGGGTATGATGGACCATATCTGTACTGAGATGCTTCATTCATCTTCTATCAGGTGTGCTAATTGACAATATTCTTGACATAGTTAATTCTTCATTAGATACGGGGATCTTCCCAGACTGTCTTAAGACTGCTGTAGTTAAACCCCTGCTCAAGAAAAATAATCTTGACCCCTCTGCCTTTGAAAATTTTAGACCCATCTCCAACCTGCCCTTCTTAAGTAAAATTCTAGAGAAGGCAGTCATTATGCAGTTAAATGACCACCTAAATAAACATGCTATTCTTGATAAATTTCAGTCAGGTTTCAGAACAAATCACAGCACAGAAACTGCACTCGTTAAAGTAGTAAATGATTTGCGGGTAAATGCAGACAGAGGCCATTTATCTGTTCTCATCCTCTTAGATCTGAGTGCTGAATTTGACACCATTGATCACAATATTCTTAGAAATCACCTTAGTCAATGGGTGGGTCTCTCTGGCACAGTCTTAAATTGGTTTGAATCCTACCTGGCAGGGAGAAAATTCTTTGTTAGTTGTGGTAATTACAACTCAAAGACACATGATATCCGATATGGTGTTCCACAAGGCTCTATCCTGGGTCCACTGCTCTTGTCAATCTACATGCTCCTGTTAGGTCAGATTATCTCAGGTTACAACGTGAGCTACCACAGCTATGCTGATGACACACAGCTGTACTTATCAATAGCACCTGATGACTCTGACTCTTTCGATACACTAACACAATGTCTTACTGGTATTTCTGAATGGATGAATAGTAATTTTCTCAAAGTAAATAAAGAGAAAACTGAAATTTTAGTAATTTGCAATAATGGATACAATGAGGTTATCAGAAATAAACTTAATGCATTAGGATTAAAAGTTAAGATGGAAGTAAAAAACTTAGGGGTAACTGTTGACTGTAATCTGAATTTTAAATCGCATATTCATCAGACCACTAGGACAGCATTTTTTCACTTAAGAAACATAGCAAAAGTTAGACCTCTTATATCATTGAAAGATGCTGAGAAATTAATTCACGCTTTTGTTTTCAGTCGACTAGGTTACTGTAATGCACTCCTCTCAGGACTACCCAAAAAAGAGATAAATCATTTGCAACGAGTGCAGAATGCAGCTGCTAAAATCCTAACTAGGAAAAGAAAATCCGAGCACATCTCTCCAGTTTTGATGTCACTACACTGGTTACCTGTGTCATTCAGGATTGACTTTAAAATACTGCTTATGGTTTATAAAGCCTTAAATAATCTCGCTCCATCTAATATATCGGAATGCCTGACACGTTATATTCCAAATCATAACCTCAGATCCTCAAATGAGTATCTCCTTAGAATTCCAAAAGCTAAACTTAAAAGAAGTGGTGAGGCGGCCTTCTGCTGTTATGCACCTAAAATCTGGAATAGCCTGCCAATAAGAATTCGCCAGGCTAATACAGTGGAGCACTTTAAACAACTGCTGAAAACACATGGCTTTCTCCTAACTTCACTTTAACTTAATACTGATACTCTGTATGTTCAGTTCATCATAATAACTATTCATGATGGCTCAAAAATCCGTACTGACCCCTACTCTCTCTTCTGTTTCTTTTTCCGGTTTCTTTGTGGTGGCGGCCTGAGCCACCACCACCTACTCAAAGCATCATGATGCTCCAACATTGATGGTCTGAAAGCCAGAAGTCTACGTGACCATCATCATCAAATCCTTCCATGAGAACCCTAAATACAAAGAGGACTGTTTCATTTATGTTAGGTAGATTGCCCAGAGGGGACTGGGCGGTCTCTTGGTCTGGAATCCCTGCAGATTTTATTTTTTTCTCCAGCCTCTGGAGTTTTTTTTTGTTTTTTCTGTCCACCCTGGCCATCGGATCTTACTTATTCTATGTTAATTAATGTTGACTTATTTTTATTTTTTATTGTGTCTTCTATTTTTCTATTCTTCATTTTGTAAAGCACTTTGAGCTACATTTTTTTGTATGAAAATGTGCTATATAAATAAATGTTGTTGTTGTTGTTGTTCTGACACTAATAGCACTCATACTGCTATCTTCATATACACTTTGAATTTGCACATGAATGTTGGCCACCAGCTTATACACCTTCCCAAGATATTCATATATTGATGGTAGATTGTGTTATTGTCAACCCCACTCTTGCTTTGAACTATGAATATGTAACTAAGACAGGTGCAATATTTTTCCTTTTGGGTAAGACAAAACTACTAAGTACATGACTGTAGATTTCACTATTACTAATGCAAGAAGGAGACAAAATAAATTTTAAAGAGTTGGGGTCCCAGCCAGGAACACCATTTAACTTGCAGAATTGTTTTTATATTGAGTAATAAATATTAATAGCTGCACTGCCCCCAGCACTGTGCTGGTCAATGTGGCAGGGACATCTTATTTTAAGAAGGACAGAAGAGTTGGAGTCAGGAGGGATCGGAATGTCTCCAAGCAGGACTTCCTCTGTCCTGGGAACAAGAATGTAAGGAAGAGTTACAGATGGTGTACGTCCCTCTCCAGTCTTCTGATCCCCATAAGGCACTCATGGAGCTCCCCTGTTTGACACTAGACAGTTCTTGTTAATTCCATTCATTTTTGTACTTCTGTAGACTATCACAAATTTAACGTGTCATTTCTAGATTTTAATATGTCGACAAAAGAAAATAAGAAAAGGTTTTGCTCTACTGGATAAATTAAAATAAAAATGAGCCAACCCTCAGTTTGTAAGGACATGGGAAGAATTAAGATGTGTTAATAATGGATATGAAATGAAGTGTGACAGTCAGTGGGATTTCTATATTAAAATAATATTTTTGTACAACAAATGCATATTAATTTGAACTGTGGTGTCGACTTGTTAAGTTTTTCAATGAGCCCATATTTCTTTTCCTTTAAAAATTATTCCCATATATGGGTTATGTGGACACCTAACCATCATACTTATAAGAACTTGTTGACCATGGCCATTAATACAGTATGGAGTTGCCCCCTCCTTAAACCCCGCCATCACCACCAAGTTGTTATAACAGCCCCCACTCTTCTGGGAAGGTTTTTCTCAAGATTCTGGGAATTTTGTGCCCATTTAGGAGGTCAGATGCTAATATTTGATGAGAATTCCAGTTTATCCCAAAGGTGCTCGATAGGGTTGAAGCCAGGTTTCTATGCAGCCCACTTGTGTTCCTCCGCATGAATCTCATCAGACCATGTCTCTATGATCCTGGCTTTGTGCACACAGGTACAGTTATGCTTGATCAGAAAGCTCCTTCCCCAAATTATTGCTAAAAACTTGGAAGTGCACAGTTGTCTAAAATGACTTTGTATGCTGCAGCATTAACAGTACCCATCACTGAAACCAAGGGGCTAGCCCAAACTCTGAACTGAACCCTGAACTAGCCCTAGACCATTATCTCCCCTCCACCAAAGTTTACAGTATGCACTCTGTAGACCAGAAGATAATGTTTTCCCGGAATCTGCCAAACTCAGATTCATCCTTCAGACTTCCAGATATTGAAGTGTGATTCAAAATTCCAGAGAACACGGTTCCACCACTCCAGAGTCAAATGGCGGTGTGCTTTACAGTATTCAGACAACGCTTAATATTGGCTATTGAGATCTTTGTGTGCAGCTGCTCAGCAATGGAAACCTATTTTATGAAGCTCCTGAGTTCATGTGCTAACGTTGCCTCCAGGGGCAGTTTGGAACTCTTTTACAAGTGATTGAACAGAGGATGGGGGATTTTCATGCGCTGTGAGTTTCAGCACTTGTCAGCCCCACTATGTGAGTTTGCATGGTCTACCACTTTGTGAATGAGCTGTTGTTGCCACTGTGGAAGATAAGGAGTGGCACTGAGCCCCAAACCCAAACACAATACACAAAACAAGTCACAGGTTCTAACCTGTTGGAAGCACTTCCAGGCCATATGGAAGTACCAAATAGCAGGAATACTCCATTCCACATGCACTAGCGGCATCCGCAGACCCCATCAGGGCTGCACTACCAGACTGCAGTTCCCTGTGGGTGTCCAAATGGAAACCAATACCCAGGGCTGCTGCCATCTAATGTACAGGGGGAGACAATAAGAAGGAACTATTGATCCACCCTATCTTTGTGTGTTATGGGTGTGCTGTCCAGGTAAGGACTTCAAACCAGTTCTGGCTGGGATGCCATTCCCAGCATCTTATTTATCACAACACGCTTCCACTTCACTATAATAGCACAGAGAACTGGGGTTGATCTAGCAGATAAGAAATTTCATGTACTGAATTGCAATGCCACTTTAAAGTCACTGAGCTCTTTAATATGATCCCTTCTACTGCAAGAATTTGTCAATGGAGATTGTATAGCAGTGTGCTTGATTTTAAGCACCTATTAACAGTGGGTGAGGCTAAAACTCAATAATTTGGACGGTTGTCCACATACTTTTGGCTAAGTAATGTAAATTAGCAACTTACTTCATGCAGAAAAACTTGCATTTGTGAGTTGGCACTGAGAAGTATTTAAACATTTGACAAGTTTTAATAATGTTGTCAAACACTATGGCTGTGGCTTGTGCTCTTCAATGTTTTTTCTTGTTAAAAAACTTCAGTTATTAATTATAAACACACAAAATATTATCCCAAGCTATTCAAAATGTATTTGAGAAAATGTCACCTCTTACTAGGGGTAGCAGTGAAACTAAGTAACAGTTTAGACCTCCTGCCAAGTGAAAGAACATATGCATTGCACTGAACATCTTTGCTAAACGGCTGACAGTCTGGGCTCTGTTGAGATCCAATAAGGTAAACTGAACATGACCAGACTGTAAGAAGGCAGAGTTGCATGTTTCTGAAATCTGACAATACAAAGCTGTAAGCTACTAAAATACAGCAAGGTTGCAATCCAAGGTGATAACCCTTTAGGCCTCCAATATCTCATAGGATCAGCTACAACAATCACAGATCTAATAGCATCAGTCTCCATGGAGATAAAATAGCATGAATCAGGTATCTGTTACAATCAGACTACAGATAGCAGAAATCTCTCTGGATGTAAGAGGATCAGGTTCCAAGGTCATAAATAAAATGTCACTGACATCTGACAGAATTTGACTCCAAAGTAATAATGCCAAGTTACAAAACAGAATTTCTATGTGATTTGAAAAAAAATGAGGCTCAATGGTTTTTAAGACTTAGGGCATTAAAATCTGTTGGAATCAAAATAGCAAATTAAAATGAGTAAAAGAACAGACCACCCAGCCTAATAATCTCTACTCTCTTAACATTTGTTAAGCATCATCTAGTTGTGATTTAGCAATCCCAAAATTACTGCTCTCTATTACTTTGCTTGGTAAGTTACTGATCTCTTTATGAACAAAATTTTCTAACATTTCTGTAAAATTTACCCTAAACCAACTTTCATTTGCTCCCAAGTGTTCAATTTGAAGAACTAACTTCAAAGTTAACAGCTAGCATCTAGCCTCAAATTTTAAGTACTTCTGTCACAATATTGCTGAGTATAGCTTGGAGGATGTTGTGCCTACCCTTCTTGTGTAGCAGTTTGCTAGAACTTCTTTAAGGCTGTCTGAAAGTCTTTGTCAATGATTTTGGTAAGCCAGTACCCTTCAGCCAAGTATGGAGAAGAGTCTAAAAACATCATATGGATGGTCTCTTTCTTTAGCTTGACAGTTTTCGTTAACACTGGAGTCCACCAATGGGTCATAGTGTTGCTGCCTTGTAACCCCTTTGGCCACAGCGTCTTGCAGTTGCATTTACTACTAAAGTCTTGAACACCTTCCATTCAGACTCCATGCCTCTGATCTCTTTTGAGAGGCAAGAGAATCTCTTACTGAGGTGAAAGTTGAACTCATTCTGATGCGAGGCATCCGTAGTAGTCATTTCCATCAAACCCTCTGTACTTCTTTGTGTTTTCCAGGTCTGTCTACCAGGCCCTCCATGTGTCTAAGCTGATTATCAGTTGACAGTTCAGCATTTCTCTTTATCCAATTGTCCAGAACATGTGGCCTCAGATCAAATGATTCAACTATAAGGTTGATCATTGACCTTTAATCCAACTTACTTTGGTAGCAAGTATGTTTATGCATGGTATTCATTATGAACAATCCCTGGCTAGCACAGAAGTGCAATAACAATTCACAACTTGTGTTCAGATCAGATAAGGTCTTTTTGTCCATCACCTCCTTTCCAAGTATCATCATCTTTCCCCAGATAATAGCTGAAGTCTACCAGCAGATTAAAAAGCCTGGAAATAGTATCCTGTTGAGCACTACATTTTCCTCTTATGTCAAAGTCATATTAGGGTGACCCTTTACTCTGCCAGAAGCAACACCATCTGTAGGGAATCCACACAATGGATTAGTAGTATCTGCACATGCTAACCTCTGGCAACAGCATAAAGAGAGCAAAAGAGACCCTGCTCCAACTGAAAAGTCTGTTTCCAGAGCCAATGCCTTGCATAGAAGTGAGTCCAGCTAAATAAAGTATTGTTCAAACTCCTGCATGAGCACCAGCATCTTTCCCACCACAGATGTTGTACAGTATTCCACATTCCAAGAGCCAGTTTCTATTTCCAAGATATAGTGTATCTGAACTAGTCTTATTCTTGCTTGTCTCTCTAGAACAATCATCCTTTACCCTGAGGGTGCTGAGCCCACATGACAGCTTCATGTGGCATTTTTGGTCTGAGCCTAATCAGAATACATAAACCAGAATCATTGGATAGGGTTTGAGCTGAAGATACAAAGGCTCCCTAGTGCCAAGACCATAGGTGTGAATAAGATCCTGTAAAAAATGCTGAATGCAAGATATCATGGGGTATTTTAGCTAAGATGCATGAAAGGCAGAGAGGAGGGCCAGTGAAAGGTCACTGCCTAAGAACTGGCAGACTCGAGTGATGTAGACAAGTGGCTCTGTTCAAATTACCAGGGCATCACAGTCCTCAGCCTCCCTGGGAATGCTTATTGTGGGGCACTTAAACAGAGACTACATCTGAGTGAAGAATGAAGAGGGACTAAATAGATTCTGTTCAGTCCATTTAACATTGTACAGGGGACATGGGAATGTCCTATGGAGTTGGAAAAACCCTTATGAATGAAAGACTATAGGGTTTAAATGTCATAGCTGTGTGTTGTTTGGTCCCTGTATTTTCTGAGTAGGAGTTGTGTTGGCATGCTTGCAGTTAGGTTGAGTACTGGAGAGTATCCAGTTCAGGGACCTTGGAATTGCATGTATTCCTGTAGATATTATTGCTCTTTGGAAAATTTAATATTATCAATAATTATTATATCACTATGATGTATGTCTGTAATTGCCTATGAAGACAGATTTATGTAATTCTTTTCTGGTTTATATTTTTGCATATAGATATAGCTGTATTTATCCAGATATATAAAGTATTGAGTTTCACTTTATTATAGAATATCCTGGAAAATTCTGATTACAAAGTGTAAAATGGAGATACAGCAAAGTGAAAGAGTTGGGACACCACCTTGGTAACCCTGTTTAATTTGAAAGAATGCACAATAATGCAACATGCAATACTTTCCAGGCATGGCCAGTTCCCAGGTTATACAGTCATGAGGAAGGGGCAGGTCCAGAAGGGTGAACAACAGAAGTGGATTTGACATCAGTCTTCCATTCCACAGAGGGAGGAAGAGAGAAATCATTAGACCACAGCGGCAACTTCTAGTTGGCAGGTAACTACCATCACCAGAGCCCTTATGCTGTCTCCCATGCACATGCATGTGACAAGAGATAAAGAGAGAGGGAGCAAAGTGGCATATAGAGAATTGGACCAAATATTTATTAGATTTTTGCATTCATTATTTGAAATATGATAAAAGGAGACCACTACCACATCCTTATTTAGCTATGTGTTTAAGAAAACTCTGTCCAGTTTATGGACATCTTTTCTCTGAGCCAAGCTGTAATGCCACAAGTGGAAATGGAGGGATAGTGAAATAAACAAAGCAAAGATTGCAACTTGAAGGACAAGAGACTGAAGTTAGAAAATCAAATAGTAACTGAAACTCATAGTCAGAAACTGAAGAAAAGTAAGAGATTACAGAAACCAGAAATCACAATAAAATTTTGTAATTATTTTTTTGTTTCTGTTGAAGATATCTGCAAACTCAGACAATTAAGTGACCTCAGGAAGCCAATCCTTATTCAACCCTTAATGTCATTTGTGAACTCTGGTCGCAACTGCATGGCGACAAACTACACAAAATGACGAGTCCCATATAAAAAAAATGGTTTCACAGAAAAATGTAACTAAATAACATATTTCAAAATCACTCTAACCCAGAAACCGTAGAAAACTAATGCCAGGGAATGCTTCATTGACAGAAAAATTCCATACCAATAATTAAATCCTTACAAAAAAAGAAGCCAATCATGAACCAAACCCCGAGGCACAGCTGAAGGACCAAGGACTCACTAACAGATAAGAAAAGAGTCATGATTATGCTGATAACAATATGCTACTTGTCTTGACAACCACTGGTCTATTTTAATTTATAGCTGCTTTAAAAGCCAAAATAGATATATTTTGTTGACAAGTGTCAAAATGTTTTGCTCCCTGTTGCATGTTTTGAGGTGTTATATTGAGCAGAAACAATCTATGTTTTCAAAAAGCACATGTCCCACACATATTTACCTTCTTGTTTCATAAATTAATAAGAGTAATAAATCTACTCTTTTTCAATTATTTTGGAATAATCTTCCTTATTCCACATACAGTGGGTTTGTACACCTCTGCACAGTGCAAACTGAACTCCTATTAGTAGTTAAATCAGTAGCCTCTAATGCTTTTACTGAAAATCAAGATAACTAATGTCATATACACTACTCTGATTAAATGTTTTTATTGCTTTCTCAAATTTGGTAGGTACTGACTGTGGTGGCTTAAGTCTCTCCCACTGAACAACCCTTGGGTGAGCTGGAGAGACTGGGAAGGAGCAGAGCTTGGCTGGTGTGACCTTAATGTTGTCAATAGGATTTTAATCTTGATTTGGCCTTGTTTTAATTGTCTGTGATTTTTGCCTGTTTTAATGGATTATTTATTTAATGACTGCAACACTGCACTTTTTATTTGGACACTGTTTTTGGTTTTGTTTTAAATAAAAGCACTTTGCACATTTTGCACCATCCTCTTGCTTCGTTGTTGATGTATTCACTGTCCAGCTCATCTGGTTACATTACCGATGGTGTTGGGTTCAAGAGCTCCCAAACTGGAGACAGGAGCCAGGGTCAGAACCCCCATCGTCTTAGTGGTCTCTTCTTGTGCTTTGAGCCAGCTCCTGTGAGTTCTTACAGTTGGGACTACAACAGTTGTGTTTATATTATCTCTTCTTTTTTTTTTAAACATTTTATTGAATTTATTATAAGTAACATTCCATACAAGCAAACTTAATAAAAAAAATACAAACTTGACAAAACAGTGTTCAAATCAAATCAACATTCTCTCCTCTATACTCTGTAATTTTGAGGGGTCCATCCATCTATTATCCAACCTGCTATATCCTAACTACAGGGTCACGGGGGTCTGCTGGAGCCAATCTCAGCCAACACAGGGCACAAGGCAAGAAACAAACCCCAGACAGGGCGCCAGCCCACTGCAAGGCGCACACACACACACCCACACACCAAGCACCATACATTTTCTAAAAGGTGAGATAATGGACAGTTTACTGAGGTTTATAAGAAGCAACTTAAATAAACAGTCATTTTACTCTCATTTAGTCACTATATTATTTGGTTTAATTAATTGATTATAATTAATTAATTTGATCCTAATTATATTAATTACTGAATTATTTGATTTTCCTGACAACCGTCAGTAAACCAAAAACCTATAAATAGTATTTATAATGTCTTCTTCCACATGCATTTAACAAATACAATCAGTACAGTAATGAAAAAAAATTGTCATGTAGATGTCCTTTAGCATTGACTTCAATCTTTCAGTTAGGGAACGTTCTCCAGACCCACATGAGACAGCTCGGTTATCAGAGGCTGTCTAAACATGGAGTCTAAAAGCAGCTGCCTATTATTGACATTGAAGATTGTCTTAGGAGACATGATGCATCAGGCTTTACGGCAGATCCAGTACATAAATGACCTTACAGGTGGTAGGACAACTCCAACTGGCATAGCCCAACACACCACGAGATTCACAGGAGGACTGGCACACATTCAGAGTGACTGCAGTATTTTGAATGAAGCCTCTTCTTCCTTAGGTAACAACAAATAAGCAGCCGCAAAAGTGGCAAGCTTGGAGTGAAGCATCTAAGATTCAGCCAGGTATGCCACTGATACCCAGGATCCCAAAGAAATGTCCTTCATCTTCAATTTTATGGTCTTTGTTTCTTCATTCCTCTCCCAATGGCCAAAACAAGTCTTTTAGTTATTGGTTAGTTTTCAAAACCAGTTACACTGTGAACATACAGGCTGCCAGTCAGATCAAAGCAATGGAAGCCTGCTTTCTCCACAACGATAGGCAGGGCAAGACTAGTTGACTAGGTATTCACATCTATTGCCTCACAGATTGAAGAGTATGATATACATTGTGGTAAACATAAAACTAGACAGACACAAAACAAAATTGAAACAAAAATAACAACACTGCAAGATGCACGATTTTTATTTATTATTTAGTTTTGTATTAATATTTCTTGCGTGAATATTTAAAAAAAAAATCTAAGAAATATGATCAGTGAGATCAATATATTTGACAAGACCTTTCTACAGTCTGATAACACAAAAAGAATCATTGGATCAGGCTCTGGGAGCATAAGGTAATAAAATGTCAATGACAGACTACAAAGTAATAATGTCATGGCCAATCAGACCCAAGAGCAACTATAATTGATGAACCCTGAATTCTGATAGAGTCAGCCCTATAAAACATTTTAGGCCTTTAAATTTGATGTCATCACTCAAACGTAGCCAAACAAGAAGAATATAAAGTAAAGCTGAAAACAAAAATGGACGTCTGGCAGGAAAAGACTGCATTATTGGTTCTAACATGATTCTTCTCATTGGTGATGGACATACAGTCTGATGGAGTCAATAATCATTCAACAGAATCAGAGTCCATACTGTAAATGAAAATAAAACTGAATAAACCTGAGATTTGATTGAATCAAATTCATGAGTTTTAAAGCTTTATACCTACATACCTTTTTAGATAAGACTCTAATGTGAGAAAGCCTAAAGAATGCAGCTTCCTGACGTGTGATAAAGATGACAAACTCTGACTTGTGACAAGGCGAGGCTCCAATGTAATTAAGCTAAATAATATGACATCTGATGGGAACAGTCTCCAATATGATAACGCTAACATCATCTGAGGTAAAGCTGAAAGAATCTGATATCTAACAAGATCAGGCTCCAATATAATAAAAGTTGAAATTGCCTAATCAAGATCAGACTCCAGTGTTATAAAAATGAAATAATTTGATTTCTAACAGGATCAGATTTTAATTTGATAAAATTGAAATCTAGTACTAAGGAAAAATAGCTTCTGGAAATATGAGGTCCAACATATTCTGTCTTCAAGGACGATAAAGGCGCACATTAGACAGGATCAGATTTTGTAATGGGCAGAATAAGCTCTTACAGGACTTTGAGATTTGGAAGAACACCAGACCTTTGATGACCTCTGTATGGAACATCAGGATGAAATCAAAAAGTTGTGACTTTGACGTTATGTACTGAGAGCGGCTTGAGCGGCAGCAAGGCTCTGACTGTTGCCGTCTGTTACTGAGCACAGATTTACTGCAGTTTCCACTTTCTTTTTTTTCACTTGGCGATCGATAGGGAACACAAACACTTTAATAGACAGATAACTAGGAGCTGGGAAAGTGAGCAGCTCGTCAGCTAAGATAATAAGAGTCAGCCTAATGGGATGAATTAATCTCCCTGTGTGCAGCTCCAAGGGTCATTTTAACGCCATGGCTCGGCAAATGTATTACAGCAGCACAGTGGCGTATCACATTAGCCGCACGCTCCCGTACAAATCTCTCTCATTTAATAATGAATTAGGGTCAGGGCACGTGAATGTGGCAGGTCAGGGCTGGGTTTATTTTACAAACCTTGCAGCTATCCATCTTGTATCCTTTTCTTTGAGCTCAGAACCTAAAGGCCTGCCAATCCATAGTGCAAAAGTTTAATCAGGAAAATCTGTGGGGACATATTAAAAACGTAGCATATGCGTGTTTCAGACTGGTACTGTAGGAAAAAGTAGCATTTATAAAAATTCTGCAAGAAAAAGTGCTCTTTATATGCATAATGCTTCATAAGCTGCATATTTCCAGTAAAGGATTTCAGCAGCACATCTACAGATAGATAGATAGATAGATAGATAGATAGATAGATAGATAGATAGATAGATAGATAGATAGATAGATAGATAGATAGATAGATAGATAGATAACGCTATGTTTGTCCCAAAGGGAAATTTTAGCAGAAGCATAACATGTAAATTGTAAAAAGATTTTATAAATAACAAACCACAACAGCCACTTCAGAACAACACCAGAATTACTAAAAAGAAAAAATCTTCCAGCTTGAAGACAAAAAAAGAAGTGACAGTCTCAATGAGGCATTATAAAGGCACTTTACCATTGCTGTAAAGAAGCCCCAGTGGTGTTTCTTGACATACTTCTGCTGAATAACTTGTTGACCAAACTTACTGTACATCATTCCATTTTCAGAACACTGTTTTTCCAATACAGGTTCATGAACAGAAATGTTTTTCCTGGTACAACCAGACAAAAGGTAGGAAAAGCCAACTGACAAGATGCTACAATATACACAGATTAAGCAGTTAATAAGCAAACAGTACTAAAGATTCATACACTCGAGACATATTTTATAAATTTAATGAGAAGACAGGATAAAAACATATCTGACAAAGTGGGATTCCAGTTTGCAATACAAAATGATTTTTAAAAATGACAGTTTGTGTCCTGTGTTCTTCAGTAATCAGAGAAGCTGAGGGAGTGGGAGCTGTACGTACGTAAGTCTTAAATGAGTATGAAGAACTGGGAAAGGTTAATATTGGCTCACTTGCAACCCCTGGTCAGAGAACCAGTTTGCCTACTAGTGCACAAAAGGGTGGGCAATGTTTCCATCTATCTGCTGAATAAAGCCTTCTCAGGTCAGAAGAAACAGGATAGCAGGGCATGCATATTGTTTGTTAACTTCTCTAGTGCATTCATCACCATACAACATACAACAAAGGTGGATAACCATTTTGGTAAATGCCAGTAATTCCACTAGGGATACCATTGAGATAAAAGAATTTGCCACACGTTACTAACAGCTGTGAGTTGTTTACCTTGTCATTATTAATTTTATTTAAAAATTATTAATTTTTAATTAGCAGAAAAAATATTTGTTATTGATTACCTGGTGTTTCGTCTTGGTAGAGTAATATATTGCTCTACTTTCCCCTTTTGCATTAATAATAAGTAGCCTTTGTCAGAATACCTCAGATCTCATAGACTTACCGCTGTTTTTAAGGTATTATAGTATATAACTTCTCCCCACCTTCCCTCCTACACCTGTAAACTCTGGCAATTAGGTGTAGTAAAAGACAAGCAAGAGCTAAGTATTTTTGAATATTGGCAACCATACAACCTGATAAATGATGATATGTAGTTCAGGCAGCACACAGACTTGTTAGTTACTTAAAACTGTCTCTAGTTCATTTGTGGTCAGCTTTCTTCAGAGCAGGCTGCATGCCTGTCTCAATATGGCTGCCGAGCTGTGCTCTTCATTGTGTTGTCCTTTCAGTTCATGCATCAGTTTGGTAAGAAAGAGTGTGAGGTTAAGCAAGCAAATTTATAGATTCTCTGTCCAACCCCTAGAGCCAATAGGACATCATGGTACCTTAAAGGCTTCTGATACAAGCCAGTTCCAAACAGCCACACTTCAGACCATTGGGGGAATTGAACACCTTCACACCTCCCCCCAAAACCATATGTTAAGGTAAAGCTTAGCAGTTAGCTAGCCTGGCTTTCTTGTGGGGTGTTGAAAGACTAGCAGGGAAATACTTGCCAAACTGGTTTAAGGCACTTAACAACTGTCGTAAAATTCAAAGAGACCTTTTCCTGGTGGGGGAAGGTGTTCTTAAACCATTAAACCATTGCTGCTATTATCAATAATGTAACACTAATATTATATTGCTTTGCCTAAGTTACAAATAAAGACATAAAAATATTTTTCAAGTTATATGCAAAATCTCACATCACAACACCCGATCTTATATGAATTTAAAGCATAATGACACAACTCAGACTTGACGCAGCAGTAGGTAGTTGGTTTTATTCTTTCCTTAACATGACATTGCATTTCAGGACCTTTCGTTTGTTAGGTTTAACATTACTTTGAAAATGTTGTGAAGGCGATGGACAGAAACGGCGATGCTTTTCAGCATTTAAGAAATAAGTTTGGTGTTGAGAAAAGTGAAGCCAAAATTAAGGAAGGTGTTGTTGTTGTTCGTGAAATCCGTGAACTGATGCTTGACGATGAGTTCAAAAGGAAACTGAAGCCAACTGAATCAGCACCCTCATTCGTGCAGGTTGTCCAGAATTTTCTTGGCAGTCACAGAGCAGAGAATTATGCTGAGCTTGTGTAGAACCTGCTGAAAGCGTATCAGCTTATGGGAGCCCGAACATCACTGAAGATGCATTTTTTACATTCTCAACTTTTTCCCACCAAATCTGGATGATGTCAGCAATGAGCATAGGGAAAGATTTCATCAATATATAAAGGTGATGGAAAACCGATATTGGGGAAAATTCACTCCGAGCATGATGAGAGACTACTGTTGGTTCTTGCAAAGAGAGAAGGATGTGCAGTACAAGCGCAAAGGTGAGTGCCTCAAACATTTTGGAGCACTCTGACCTCACTTTAATATTGAGGTAAATTGACATAAATATACATCAACGTGTCTCTGGTATCATTTTCTGGTTTGTTTTCAGAATAAACACATCAAAACAATTTTGGTGCAACAAAGTCCAAACCCCAGATATCATGTTAATATATTATATTGATATTCAAAAGTGTCAAAACGTCAATGATGTATATTTCAAAAACCTGACGTGCTAGCTTAATTCCGGTTTCATATATGAAATCAGTGAAAAAAAAAACTTAATAAAGAGCTGCTCTGGAGTTCCCAGTAGCAAACAAAAACTATTTTTTGTAGACAAGTGTAATTCTTGTAATATGTGCATTTTTACCTTATTAGTATACTAGAGTTTATTACAATTCTTGTCATATGTATATTTGTTCCTTTTTGTCTTCTGCTGTAACCCTGACATTTCCTTCAAGATTAATGAATTTGTTATGTATCTATTGTGACATGTAGGGGGTGTTGCAGCACCCCAAACCCTAGACATATCCACAGAGACACAAAGCAAGCTTTGTCCTACTCCACCTGACTCCAATTTGCCTCAATGGAACCCAACAGGTCTGCCCTCCAGGACTCCAGTTCCCAGTGTGCCCTGCGGATAGTTTGCAGGATATGAAAGCCCAGGGATGCTACCACCTAGTCTATCTGTCTTGGCAACAGATGTCCTGCAAAAGAGTGTGGTGTAGTGGCTAAGTCACTGGGTCTATAGTTTCACAGCTGCTGATTCAGTGACCAACACAAACCTGCCACAAGACAATTACATTATGTGTTTATATACCAGTTGTCATCTTATTCTAATAAAACACAAAAGATAATGCTGCACACAAAAATACTAATGATGCACACAAACATACTAGATAGATAGATAGATAGATAGATAGATAGATAGATAGATAGATAGATAGATAGATAGATAGATAGATAGATAGTGTATTCACCAGGGGGCATCACTGAGTCTCCAAACCCCAGACACGTTTTTTACTCCACAAATATTTTTTCACAGTACACACCACAATATCCAATAGACAATTTCCTCCTACAAGTGAGCTTTGCCTTCTGCCTCCTTATTCTGACTCAATTGGAGGAGGCCAGATGGCTTCCTTTTATGTTGGACAAGGGAGTACTTCCGCTGCCAGGGCATAGTCCCATGGAAGCACTTCTGGGTGAAGTGGAAGCCCCTAGAAACAGGGAGTCCTTCTGTCTGCAGCGCCCTCTGACGGCACTCAAGAACCCAGACAGGTTTGTTCCTCAGGATTCTGAATACCTTGGATCACTGTGGGTTTCCATACTGGGTCCTAGCCAGCAAAGCATTGCCATCTATTGTACTCAGTGAGAAACTGCTGTTGATAAACAACCTCCATCCATTAATCGTTAAGTTCGATAAAAATCCAGTCCCTTCCCGGCCAGGTTATGCCTCTTCTTTTCTGTTATGGGTTCCTGGCTGGGCATGAATCCACCATACCACTTACAATGATAGATAGATAGATAGATAGATAGATAGATAGATAGATAGATAGATAGATAGATAGATAGATAGATAGATAGATATGTTATGATTACGTTTGTACCATAAACCTGTAATGATGATAAAACTCTGTTAAAAGAGGTGCTCTCTCAAATATTATTTTATATAGCTCCTGTCATGGTGACAGACATTACAATAAAAAATTGAGTTAGTACTTGTAAATTTTAATGTTTGGTCAGTTTAAGTGGATTTCCATGAGTCTGTCATACAGTCCACTTTAAAGTGACAGAAAATTGTTTACCATCGGCTGTACTCTGAGCTCTGATCTGCTATAGAATATTTCATAGTGAGTACCCTTCTATACCCCTTTAACTTTAACAATGCGGAATCGGGAGATGAAGTTTAATTAACACCAAGTGAGACACAGGGAGGCAGCGGTGGGATATTAAGCTGTTGCCTAGTAGTTTCAAAGCACTCTTCATAGTCAGCAATCCACGCAGCCTACAAGCTATCAAGCCAGTTCCAATTAGTACAAGCCATCTGATAAACACTGGGGCTGCACAGCTAATGCTCAGAAATGTTTAAGCATATAAGCGCCTGCCTTACAAAAGAAAAGCGTTTACAATGATGCAATTAGTCTAAACTGAATTATTTATTATGTGGAAATAAAAACCAAAAGCCTAAATGATGCCCTAAAACTGCAGTGTTAGATCCAAGCTAACTTAAAGCTGTTTCATGTACAAGCCTATCATCCTTGTATTGTGAAGGAGTGGGGACTGATGCAGAAGGGCATGTCAGCTTGGTGTCTCATTTCTTGAATGTTAACTGATAGTTAATCAATGTGGGACAGGTAGACTCTTCATGCTCTGGTTCGATCATTGGTCTTATAAAGAGACAGGTACAGAATTTCTACTGTATACAGACATAGGCGGGCCAGGTAATAGCTACAGGGGACTGAAAAGACAAGCCACTACATCAACATTAGGCTAATGGATACTGTCACTGAGATAGAGTAAACCCAGACAGAGCTGGTGCCAACTCTGTTCCTTTATTTGGTATCATTGTGCTCAGCATTTTGTTTTCATTTTGCCACTTGAGGCCTATTATACAAACTTTTTCTTGACATATTCTAGATTCAGACTGCATTACCTTTTTTCCATGTTTTTTTCCTTAGCCCCACCCAAATTTACATATGAAAGGTCTTATGAAATTTAAAAGCCGGTATTTCAATCAGTCCACATGAGCAACACTGCCTGTTGCATTTAGATGCAATACAAAATGCTACTGCCTCCCAACTACCTCTTAATTTGTTGCCGACTAAACGCTAGTTTGCTAGTAACACCGCTGTGAATTTACACAATCTTCTGTTTTCAATTTACGTATAACCCTGTGCTCCACAGATCATCTCAATCTGAAGACCAGTTGGCTCATTGTGAAACCATATATCCCCTGGGACCACATATATGTGCTGCATAGTAATGGACACACATCACGAGGAAAGGCCAGATTGCAGTAAGAATAAGTATACCTCCTCGTAGGGCTACAATAAGCATCCTGCTGCTAACTGGTGTTCTCTTCCAACTTTGTACTCCACTTCAGCATCCTTACTCATGACAGTGAGCTTATATTACAACTGGACCAAAGGAGCTTAAATGTCTCCCAGTTAATCATCATAATCATTTTGAAATGTTACCATTCAGAGTCCTTCCATGCTTTGTTCCTGCTTACAGTAGTCAACTCCTTGTCATTACCCAAAACCCAGTCATCCATCCATCCATCTATCCATTTTCTAAACCCACTTATCCAATGTATCATTGCAAAGTTTACCTAAAATTCTCAGATTTATTCCACTGCGTGCTATTGGTTGATTGGCTATTTTCTTCTGCAGACATCCACTTTCGCAATGTTCTGTCAGTACAGATAAGGTCTGCTGATCTAATTACTTCCTTTAAATCAATTTTTGTAATATTTATTGGTAGTTAAACATAATAGTATATAGGGAATCTTTACAGTGAACATCCTTCCAAGGTGCAGAGTAAAGACAGACAAAGTGACTCACACACGGTGAATCAGAGGCAACACCTTTGCCATTATCCACACTGGCAGCCTCTACCTCATTTATATTTTTATGTCTGTAATAGCTGACAGGCAGGTGGTATGGAACAGCAGCACTGGACTTTAAATGCTATTTTTGTCCATTTTACTCCTACCGCGCAAAAAGTCACAAAAAAAGTATTGTATTTGTATTGAACACTCACACTGGAGGCCACTTTGATTAAAGGCAGCAGCCAATTACATTATTATAATGCTAATACCTTAAGTAATTATTATTCATATGTATTTTTATGTTCCTAAAGTATTTTACTCTGCTCACAGTTCCTTAATAAAGCTTGCCATAATCGGGTTTTGTATATTTTTAATTACCGTATACACTTGCGTATAAGTCAGATCTTGAAACCCGAAAAATCGATCCTAAAGTCATACCCCAACTTAAAGGCCCGTTCAAAATTACGACACTTACATTTTTTTTTCTTTTTTTCATCTTCTTGCTTCCTCCAATCTCGCACCAGTTTCTCAGATATATTGAGTTTTGTTAAAGCAGTGCAGTTACCAGTTTCTTTCGCTACTTCAATGACTTTTAATTTAAAAGCAGCTTCATATTATCTTCTGATCAAACACTCCATTGTAGATAAGGAATGCTTTTACAATAAAGGTGTATGAGGGTGTAAGATACAGAAACACAAAACAGTGAAAACGTCAGGTATTCGGGTTCGGGTATTACCGTGTGGTCACGTAGGCACAATAAATAGAAAAAAAAGGCAGTGTCTTCAGTGGTTACTCTCTCAGGTGGGTGTTAGCATATCATAATCTCTTGGAGTAAACTGCATGAGTTTTCCGCAATCGACTTATCCATCCATCCATTATCCAACCCGCTATATCCTAACTGCAGGATCACAGGGGTCTGCTGGAGCCAATCCCAGCCAGCACAGGGCACAAGAAAGGAAAAAAAACCCCGGGCAGGGTGCCAGCCCACCGCAGGCATTCGACTTATTCGACCGACATTATAAGATACCGGAAATTATATGGTAAAATCAAGCACCGACTTATCCAAGGGAGAACTTAAATGCAAGTATATAAGGTATATAGATTGGTGATTGCTTGTTTCAAACTAGGTACCATGCTGAAGCATTAGTAATGTTTTTTAAAACCTCCAGGAACCCGGATTCAGCTTCTGACCTGGTCAGTTTCTGCATGGGGTTTCTATGTTCTACCTATGTCTATGTGGGTTTAATTCAAGAACTTTGGTTTCTTCATAAATCTTGAAGATGAGAATGCTAAATGAATGAATTATTCTAAACTGGGTCAATGAATGTGTGTCTGCTTTGCGGTGGACTGGTTCCTCCTCATGCCTGCTACTGAAGCAGACCACTACTGTATACCTTCTAACAATGAATCAGAAAATAAATAAATAGATGAACGGTTAACAGCTGTAGGCATCATATGTTAAAATCACTGCAGCCTACTCTCTAGTCGTGAAATGTGACCATAAATATCAGGTCTCATAACAGGCCTCCATTACCAGGACTGGACTCCAGCTTCCTACCTTGAACTGGTGAAAGTGGATAATGAAAACATTTGGGTGGAGGTGTGGAAAGAAAATATTAGCCAAAAGTCAGTTTACTAAACTTCATTCAGGCCTGTTAACTAAGAATAACAAAAGTGAATGTGTGGGTCATAGCGGGGTGGTTGAGCATATCAGAATACATTTAGTGGCCTCACAGAAAGTCAGTACTAAAGGACTACAAAAAAAGTCGGGTTGCAATCAGAATGGCTGGACTGAAGGAGAAGATATTAATGAGAACGCCAACTGTGAGGTGTGCTGCTTGGTGAGTAAGAGAGGAGAGAGTCCCACTGGGGAAAGCGAGACAATCAAGAGTGTGTGTGAAGGGTACAGGAGGGACAGGAGAGCGTGCTTGAAACTCAGGTCACGCAGACCATTATTAAACTCGTCATGCAATAACATTTTAATGGAAAGACTAAAATGAATAATAGTAAACAATCCTGGCTGACAGGTTATAATCTTAAGTGTTTCAGTTTTATGTTAGAACGAGGGATGAATAAGGAGCAACTAACATTAGGCAAAGGGGAAGAACACAACAATGAAAAGCAGCCAAACTATAGAGCGAGGGAGGAGTGGGAGGGGAAAGGTTCTCACTTCATCTATAAATATGAAGGAGAATGTAATGCATTTTAAAGTATCAGAGTATGGAATGGGAAAGACGATTTTGAAATGCATCTAGAAAATTAAGACACATCTTAAATTGACACGCCATCGGACATGTGAACAAAGGAGAAATATGGGACTCCCGGGGGATTCTTTCTGCAGCTAAGTGGAAAGGGCAAGAGGTGCATGAAGGATAGACAGACAACACTGATCATACCATTTAGGGATGATTAAGTCATTTAAAGTAAGGCAGTTCACAAACCATGAAAGCAAACCTTGCACAGCATTTGTCATCCTCAGAAATGTTTTATTTCATACCCTATGATTCTCTACAGGTTCTAAAGATAGCACTTACAGTTAAAAAGGCAGCCAATATTTTTATACAAGTATCCTAATTATTCTTTTACAAAGCACTGCAGAAATCTCCTAGCATTCCACAAGGGGCATCGGACTGGCATAGGACTGGAGAAGTGTAAGGTGCATAGCAGTGTGAGTAGACAGCAGCATACACCCAGCCATTGAGACCGGTGTCTCAGAACTACAAGGGCATCGGAGAAAGAGAAAGAAGGTATAGATGAAAAAGCAGTACTTTGATATTAGAAGTGCAAAGCAGTACTTTGGAGTAGTATACACTGACTTGAGAAAGCAAGGTCATGGGGAAATGGAAAGGAGGTCTCACTACTCACACTTTTTGCAGGTGTAACAAGGCTGCTGAGAGCTCTGGGGTATTGTTCATGTGGAATGTAGCTGGATGACATAGACAGTCTGCATTAATTACCCCAATAAAGGTACAATGTAATGATTAATTAGGAAGAAGTATGTGCTCATTCTTTATTTTATTTTAAATGATTAAAAAATTGGGAGATGGAAGGAGCTGAAGCGAACTATGAGAGACTCATAGTCAAAAAGATAGCTAAAGTCCAAATGATGCAATCATCATTGCCAGTCATCAAAACTAAAATAAGTCTTAACACTACTTTGGATATTTCCTCTAACTTGCAGTAAGATTTGTTGTTGTTATTGCAAGCAAGTAATAAACCAAGAGATGAAGGGAGAGCAAAGGGAATAGCAAGGATAAAAAAAAACATAGAAAAAAACAAGATTGAGCAATTAGCAACACCAGCAAAAAAAGTCGTAAGTCAAAGTCAGAACTGGCATAAATCAACTGAACAACCCGAGTGTTGAATTAGAAACTGGCTACCATTAGTGAGGACAAAAGTATTATAGAAGCATTAGAGGACAGGAGCAACTCCTGGTTCAGTCGAGAAACACATATATTGAAGCCTTCAAATTGTCTCCCATGTACACAAGTGTGAAAATATATATATATATATATATATATATATATATATATATATATATATATATATATATATATATGCATGTATGTATGTATGTAAGGCTTCTAAACTCTTTTGGGGCTCCCCCCAACAGAACAACATGCCGAAGAAAAGTGTCCCAAAGCACGATTGCCACGTCTGTGAAAGACAGCATATCAGTCGCCTGGGCAACCGCAGGTTCCCAGCGCTATAGCAGCTCACCACGAAAATAACTCTTAAATGATTGCGGTACTGCTATAAGCTCCTGCCATCCATGGATGATGCAAGGGATATTGTAAATGCAGTGAACAGTATTACTTACCCATTAACCTTGTCACAACTCTGCCTGATTTTGTGTCTGTGTATAGGAAAGTTGTAGATCCCGCTACAATAAATAACCGTGCTGTTCCTGTTTCAAGTTAAATAAAGCTGGTTTTGCTAAAGTACTGAGACTCAGCCTCGTGTTTTTGAGTGCAAGACAAGGACTCAAAAATATTACAGTTGTTTGTTAATTTGTTTTTGATCAATTATTCAAATAACAGACTGTTGGACACCACCATCTTAAATAGGTGGATAGTGATGACATAAGCTGACCTACAAAAGGCATATCAGCAGTATACAATATAGCCATGTCCATGCTGATAAGAACACAAAATAGCAACAAGGAAACCAAACAAAACAGCACAATAGAATAGCCAAACAGTGAAAAAAATAAAGAAATAATCATGCATAGATTCCATAAATGGCACAGGAAAGTCCAACACATGAAATCATAACTTCTAGGCAGTGCCCTGAATGATATCACTATGGATACTGGACACCACCTACCTTGTGGAGTTTCTCTTTTTCATTAGGTTGGAAATGTTACTTGTCCCACATTCCATCGAAGAAAGAGTCAAGAAAATAAAAGGAGGAGCCTGACATGGAGGTTATGTTCCAACATTCTGCTTAGAAGCTTTCCAGAAGACTTAGTGAAGCTGTTTAGTGTTAAGTTCATTTCTCAGTGCTTGCATTTTTGCTTTGTGATCTTTATTTTTGGAAACCTTTGCCTGTTTAAATCACTTTCCTTGAAAATTATTATATATTTTTTGAAGCTCATGAATCCTTATTTTTCATTATTTTTGTTTTTTTATGTAAATTTTGTTAACATGTTTATTATTTATTACTTATTATTTATTACTCATGTATTGTGTATCCAATTATTCTTATTATTCTTATGTATCTTGTGTCATGTGGGAGGAGCACCAAGCGCTGGGTCCACCCTGACATCACTGATTCTGGGACCGCCCAATGCCATTAAACTTATAGGTGAAGGTGGTGGTCCTAACAGGGATTCATTGTGAAGTTGTACAGTGCAGTTTTTTTGTATTAGTTGTATTTCTTTCTGGTTTATGAATTTTTGCTTCTGTTCTGGAGACATTGATTTGGGTTACAATTTGGACTTGCTAGGTTTGGATTGCTTTTTAAAGTAAACTCTGTTAACCTTATTTTATTCTTATTTTCCTTCACTTTGGAATTTTTGGATTTTTTTTTGCTTATATATGTACATTCTATATTTATAACAGTAATTTGTGAGGCTTTACTTCACAAGCCAGGGGTTTTACTGTATATCCTCTCCCTTTTTATTCATTGCTGAAAATGTAAAGTATTTTTTGAACTTTTAAGATCAGTGCTCATTTTTGAGCTTGAGTAGGCCTTTAAGACTGTCTGTTGAGCTTGGGAGGTCAGACTGCTTTGGGTGAGGCCTATTTTGAGGAAAACTAATAGGGGCATCTACTGTGATGGACTGGTGCCCTGTTTGGGGTATTGTTCCTGTCTTGTGTCATGTACCCAGTGATTGCTGAGATAGGCTCCAGCCCCCCATGACCCAATATTAAGCAGCCTTGGAAAATGGTATAGTATGGTACTAGTCTGGCCTTTTTTGTGTACTTTGTGGACGGCACTTCCTTTCATCATATTGTGATCTGCATTTATAACAATTGTTGGCTACCTGACTATTATTTAAAATGTGTAACCACTCTTTCTGGATTCAAGGACTTAATGTTCATATATATATATAATATATATGTATTCAGATTCTTTATATCAGTCTACCATGGTTTTACATTTGTTCCTACTTGTACTGATGTACATGCCCTTTAGGCATCACATTTTCAGTGTGGCTCAGTCTCTTTGTCATGAAGACTGCAGTGTGAAGATCATACTGAGTGAGCAACCATCTCTAAAGAGGCTGTTAGCAAGGAATGTGCTTGACTGAAGTGTGGAAGTTAAAGACAGCTGTCTGCTATGGCACCAGTGAGCCTGAAGATTAGAGGCAGGTCTGGCAAGGGTCCACTGGAATAAGACAGAATAAACAGGGTTTGGAAACAGAATAAAAGGCAAAGGGGTGGGAGAAGGGAAATTGCATGTGGATGACTTTGGAGGTGAAGCCTTGCCACCCATAGCAAAATGTGTTTAGGAAAGAAGAAGCTAGCAGTGGGACTTTTATTTGTATTTTGCCCCACCTATTGATACTTTTACTCCAGTTATTCATCCTTCCTTGATAAATCTATCTTGAGAGATGGATGCCATGAAAAACTTTATAGAACAAATAGTCAGAAAATCATAACAGTGAAAAGACGGTATCTGCAAGGAGCAGCAACTCCTTCAATATCATTTCCCATTTATGTGCTAACTCAAAAGTCTCAGGCATAATAAAACTGGCCAATGCTCTTTCTTATTGCTAACACACTCTTATGAATACCCCCGTAATGCCATCTAGACACCTGCTTGGTTAATAGCAAATAAGAAAAATCTAGGCAAATGCTCAAAAATAAAAGATTCTCCAGGCTGCATTGAAGAGAGAACACCTGCTAATGAAGCATAAAGAAGCTGTACTTCAGAGTGGAATTCTTCCTGGGATTCCCATTAAAGGTCCAAAGCAAAAGGGAATTGGCCAGCTTAGTAGCCAAATTTTCTTTCTTCTGAATGGCACACCATGAATGGTCATGTAGATGTGCCAGGGTGTGCGAGGGCTAAGCTCATCAGGAATTGTATTTGTTCAAGTGGGTAGAAATTGCACTTTGGTATCAGGTGCAAAGCAGTCAGAGAATTTGATGTGCTGTGGCCAAACCGTGAACTTAAAAAGCAACCATTTTACCAGGACAATGACACAGTGAGAAGAAGGCAGATTTCAAAAGCTGCTGTCTGATCAGTAGGTTTTCCCAAGGTGAGTCCACGGACTTTGAGTCTTATTAGTACACCTAGTGGGTATGTTGGCCATGACCCTGCACTTAAAATGCTTTGACTCATCTGTACTAAACAATCAAATTCATTTTTATATAATATTACATATTTATGGAGTCACATTGAAATTAGAAGTGCAAAGCACATAGACAAATAGCACTAATGCATTTATATGAAGCCATATTCATCATCCTCAGTAATCCTCCAAATCCTGCCAATAACTCAGCTTTTCTGTTGTAAATCAAGAAGGTTACTAATCATTATATAGGACACATAATCTTATCAGCAATTGACTAAGAGGATTGACTCCCTATTTAAATTTATATTTTTGAACAATTTGAGGAGGAGAGCACAGTGGTTAGTGCTGCTGTCTTCCAACTGTGGTGATCTGGGTTCAATCCCCAGGGCTACATGGTGTTTTCATTTTCTGTGCCAGTTTCCCCCCTCAATATAAAGACACGCATGTTAGGTAAACATTTGAATCTGAACTGGCCTTGCGTGCTCAGTGGTGGAATGGTGTCCTGTTCGGGGTCATCTCCAGTCTTGCATCCAGAGCTTCTTTGATTCATCAGCAGCTTCAAAATTTACAAACCTTCTAAGCAACTAGTCTGTTTGCAGTGCTTACTACAATAGTGAGAATAATGTAAATAGTAAGGTGGAAAATTTTAATACTAAGGTGAGAGCTGCTGCTGACATAGTCGCACCTGAAAAGAGAGTTAAAAATTCTTCTTGTTAGACCCCAGAAGACCCAAAGAGTGTTTGATCTGAAAAGAACATGTCGGAGAGCTGAGCGTAAATGGAGAAAAACTTAACTCATTATCCACTATGAGATATTGAAGGTTAAAATAATAGAATACAACAACATAGTCCATCTTGGGAGGCTGTGTTAATTCTCTAGAATTATAAATAACAATGCTAGTAATCCCAGAGTCTTGTTCTCTACAATGAATCGTCTGCTAAATCCAGGTCACTCAAAGGAATGCCTCCAAAATACTTCCAGTGAAACTTGTGAGGCTTTTGCTGTATTCTTTAATAAAAAAAATTAATGATATTAGAAATAATATAGTACATCACCTCAATACTGATTCTCTTAAACCCCAGTACTCTATTATAAACAAATTAAATTCTTTCACCAGGATAGATTTACCTGATTTATATAAAATGAGACCCTCCACCTGCGTCCTTGACCCAATACCAACATATTTTTTTAAAGAAGTATCGGGCATGCTAATTGACAGTATTCTTGGCATAGTAAACTCATCATTAGATACGGGGGTCTTCCCAGACTGTCTTAAGACTGTGCAAGAAAAATAATCTTGACTCCTCTGCTTTTGAAAATTTTAGACCCATTTCTAACCTGCCTTTCTTAAGTAAAATTCTAGAGAAGGCATTCATTATGCAGCTTAATGATCACCTCAATAAACATGCTATTCTTGATAAGTTTCAGTTGGGTTTCAGAACAAATTACAGTACAGAAACTGCACTCGTTAAAGTAGTAAAAGACTTGTGAGTAAATGCAGATGGAGGAAGTTTATCTGTTCTCATCCTCTTAGATCTGCATGCCACATTTGATACCATTTATCACAATATTCTTAGAAATCGCCTTAGTCAATGGGTGGACCTGTCTGGCAGTGTCTTAAATTAGTTTTAATCCTACCTGGCAGGTAGAAAATTCTTTGTTAGTTGTGGTAATTATACTGCAAAGACACATGATATACTATATGGTGTTTCACAAGGCTCTACCCTGGGTCCGCTGCTCTTTTCGATTTACATGCTTCTGTTAGATCAGATTATCTCAGGACATAACGTGAGCTACCAATGCTGATGACACGCAAATGTATTTATCAATAGCACCTGATGACCCAGACACTCTTAAATCACTGACACAATGTCTCACCTGTTTCCGAATGGATGAGTAGTAATTTTCTCAAACTAAATAAAGAGAAAACATCAATTTTAGTGATTGGCAATAATGGATATAATGAGGTTATTAGAAATAAACTTGATGCATTAGGATTAAAAGTCAAGACAGAGGTAAAGAATTTAGGGGTAACTACTGTATTGACTCTGACCTGAATTTTAAATCACATATTAATCAGATTACTAGGACAGCATTTTTTCACTTAATAAAAATATAGCAAGAGTTAGACCTCTTATAACATTGCAAGATGCTGAAAAATTAGTTCACACTTTTGTTTTCAGTCGGCTAGATTACTGTAATGCACTCCTCTCAGGACTACCCAAAAAAGACATCAATCGATTGCAACTAGTGAAGAATGCAGCTGCTGGAATCAAAACAAAAATCCGAGCACATCACCACAGTTTTGATGTTTCTACACTGGTTACCTGTGTCATTGAGAATTGACTTTTAAATACTGTGTATGGTTTACAAAGCCTTAAATAATCTTGCTCCATCTTATATTTCGGAATGTCTTACACCTTACACTCTAAATCGTAACCTTAGATCTTCAAATGAGTGTCTATTTAGAATTTCAACAGCCAAACTTAAAAGAAGTGGAGGGGCGGCCCTCTGCTGTTATGCACCTAAAATCTGGAATAGCTTGCCAATAGGAATTTGTCAGGCTAATACAGTGGAGCACTTTAAAACACTTCTGAAAACACATTGCTTTAATGTGGCTTTCTCATAGCTTCATCTTAGTTAAATCCTGATGCTCTGTATATTAAATTAATTATCATTATTATTCATGGTGGCTCCAAAATCCATACTAACCCCTACTTTCTCTTCTGTTCTTTTTCCGGTTTTCTGTGGTGGCAATCAGCACCACCACCACCTAATCAAATCACCGTGATGTCCCTACATTAATAGATTAAAGGCCAGTAGTCCACATGACTGTAATCATCAAGTTTTTCCATGTGAACCCTGAATACAATGAGGACTGATTGAGGTCATTTATGTTAGGTAGAATGCCTATAGGGGGCTGGGCGGTCTCATGGCCTGGAACCCCTGCAGATTTTATTTTTTTCTCCAGCCGTCTGGAGTTTTTTTGTTTTTTCTGTCCTCCCTAGCCATCAGACCTTACTTTTATTCTATGTTAATTAGTGTTCCCTAATTTTAATTATTTATTCTGTCTTTTTTCTCTTTCTTCATCATGTAAAGCACTTTGAGCTACATTGTTTGTATGAAAATGTGCTATATAAATAAATGTTGTTATTGTTGTTCTGGGACAGACTCCATCTGCAGATGATCTTGTAAAGGAAAACACATATTCAGAGTAAAGATGAACCAAGGGGAAATTTGACAAAGAAGGTAATTTAGGTACCACTGCCAAACATTTGCCTCACTGCTGAACATTGCTATGAAATCTTTGAGGGTACACATCTGTCTAAGCAGACTTGTCAGCCCTCAGCTCATACTCTAGTTCATGGCCCATTTCTTGCCTGGTTCAGATTTCCACAGGGTACCATGGGAGTTGGATTTCAGCACAGCCCTTTTGAGTTCTGCCAAAGGGTGCTGCAGGGACTACTTTGTTGGACTTCCACCTTATCCAGAAGTGCTACTTTAATGGGCCATCAGAAGTACTCCAGGGTATAAAGAGCCCACTGCCACTGCTCTGGGAGCCAGAGTCACCAGGGAGTGGACAATGCTTGCAGGGAGGAGTGGAAGCAGAACAAACAGAGAAAAGAAAGACACAGAGAAAAAGAAAGTGTTGTGTGACCTTTATTTGACTATGCTCTTTAGGTGGGAATCAGCTTGGGAAGTGTTTCCCAAAATAAATTAAAAAACATGCAGTTGCTTTTGTGTCCTGTGTCTTGCGTCTGTCTCTTTCAGGTTTGGAGAGCTAGTGTGCCCCCTGCATGCCACAATATCAATGTTGAGAAATCTTAATTTTTTTGTGTGTGGTGTTTATTTTGTTTGTTTTTGTTAGTATTTGGGTTTAGCATAATACTGTGAAATGGAGTCTCTGCCTCACTCTTTTACTTGAGGTTTACTGATGATCGTCTCCTTTCACTTTCATCATCATAATTTCAAACCATCATCTGTCCACTGCTGACAAAGACCTCTTCCAGGAACAATTTTTGGTCTTCTGCATCTAGGTTGTTCCAGCAAAACTCCTTATCTCATCCATCTACCTTCAGTTTAGCCACCTCCTAGCTGTCTTCTAATCTCTAGAAACTTTACTGTGTGTTCTTCTGGCTACATGGCCTATCCAATCTCACTATCTCTTTTAATAATGGCAGTGACATCTTCTATTTTGGTATTAGATCCAATCTATTTATTTCTTTCTGTCTCTGCGAGTAATGCCAAGCATTCATCTCTCCATGGCTCATTGACTAACTCTCAGTTTTTTATATTCTTTGCATTCATGTTTTGCTGTTTTGATATATATAATGCTACACGATTAATGTGATTTATTTATTTTTTGTGGTCTGTTTGTTGAAACTTCAAATGGAATCCTTGTCCTCTAAAATTTATGAAAATGCAAAAAGTACCATCATGTCAAGATAAGTGGTAGAAGATCATAATTGATAGTTCTGATTTTTGAGGTAGAACTTCATGTTTCTGTAAAGTACTTCCACAAAATTTCTATAAAATCCCAACAGCAGTGATCAGGATTTCTTCTTTTCATTGTATTCAACTTCAGCTCCAAGGTTTTTGACAGCCGCTGTCAATACTATCCTGCCAAGAGTATCACTAATTTCAATTCCATCTGATTGTAAGTTCTTTATAAAGGCCATGTTTTAAATGGAATTAAATGTATGTCTGTAAATATCCAATATTAAATTTGACTCTGTGTGTTTTTGATTTATGGTCATCGGTAATTTATTATCTGATAAAGTTCATCATTTGTGTGTTTACGTTTACCTTTTCACTTACAATACTTTGCTTTTCATTTTGGTGTTTTTTGGTTATACTGTATTTTATTTTGGTTGCCGATTTGGGAAATCAGCAGAAAAAACTTCTTTAGTGTCCTTCAGAGTCTTATCCCCTCCACCCCATCTTTTCGCACCTTTGCAATCAATCCTCTGTTTTGAGCTTCATATGCCCAAACCACCTTAGTAGGTCTTTCCTCAGCATTTATCTTCCTCTTACTCTGTGATTCTTTACACATTCATATGATCATTCTCATCTTTGTGCTTTGCAACATTGCTTCATGTTCTGCATTCATTGTACATGCCTTAGCTTGAATATCCTATTGCTTGTTACACAACGTTCCCAGAATTTCTGCTGTTACCACACCTTCATCTGCACTTAACATGTCTTCTGAGTAGCAGAACCTCCATTCTTTCTCCAAAACAACTGCATATATCCACATGCATAAAGAAGTATGCCCATGCAAATGCCAGTACACTCATGGTTCTAAAGAGCAGTGAGGGTCAAATGTAAAGTATACAGCTAAAATAGGAATTGTACCCAGTTACGAAGATTTATACATCTTCTAATGATGCTCTTCTGGCTTTTCCATTGGGAATGTGATGGGAGTCCTACTGTAGGACATGTTGGAGAGGCTAAGACTGCATTGAAACATCCATAAAATTTCCTGTGGCATTGGCTACTCCTAACGTTAGACAAATTGTGTCTGAATATCTCATCCTGTTATAACTACAACCCTTAATACAACAATGGACTTTATATAAAATTGAAAGAAGGAGAGTTTATAAAGTGTTTGACATTATCCATCCACTCTTCCATCTTTCCATCTCCTACCATTTGTCTAGTAACTAAACCTATTTTATCCAGGGTTGGTCTCTACTCTTTGACCTGTGCTGCCTGAATGAACAGGAATGAATAGATAGATAGATAGATAGATAGATAGATAGATAGATAGATAGATAGATTCTGTTTATAGGCTAAATAGAAATCAGTGTGAGAAGCAATTGTTAAATGTTTAATGAAATATTCAGCATCTGCTATGCAGCAATGAAAAGAATCAACCGAGAAATTCCAGGGTAAAGGATGTTAGATGTAAAGAAATAAATACGACAAAGTAATTCCATCGTTCATTCTTAATAGACACCACACAAAATAAGACAAGTGTCAGGAGTCGTGAGTCCAGGCCAGATCAGGCAGACAATTTATAACACAAAGGTCCATCATTTCTAATTGACCTCAGTGTTGCTGCCGCAGTGAAACTTCAGCTGGAGAGAATAATTGCTCTTCCAGAAAGAAAAAAAGTCTTTAAAATGAATGCAAGCGTTGCAGTTGATGACTTGACCAAAGCAGAATCCTGACGCATTCTAATTTCCTGAGCATGTTTTGCCATGGCGTCTCCGCCCGTCGTGTCTCAATATGCATTTCTTTTAGTACTTTATTTAAAAGCTGGATCGAATGTATCAGTCTAGGGATGATTTAAATCTGGAAGTTGTTACAATCGAAGTGGCTAAAAGCCCTGTCACTCCACGCAGACTTCCTTGATTTAGGATCCTACAGGAAGAGGAGCACCTCCTAACAGCCTTATAAATTAGAAGCTAAATCTTCAAGTGGATTGTTAGCTGGAGACACAGGCAGGAAAATAAACAAGGGCCATAGCGGTCTGGAGCTGGATCCTGCACTTTCAGAGGAGCCTGGGGTCCCGCGCGGCCGCTTCTGCATCTAACATTCCATTCACTGACGACACATAGCGGCTTAATTGGAAAAGCAGATAAGAGGAGAGAAATTTACACTGGGGAAATGCTTTTTCAAACTTTGCACCCGTAGAGCTAGGAAATAAACCGCTGGCTTCATTTATCACAGTGATAGTGATAGAGAATGCAGTGGATGCAAACTTATCTCCCTCCTGCATCTCTCGTCTGTAACTTTAGTTGAAGGCAAATATAAATAAACAGAAACTGATCGCTTTTTCTCCATTAAGGCACTGCTGGCATTATTAGCTTGTTTGTAATCCCTTTCATACTTAAGAAATGTGGGTTGCTGAAGAAGGAGACTGGTACTTGGTGACTCATGGCACAGGTGCCAGCCTGTGGCATGAAGAGACAAACAAAGAGTATATATGCTCAAGGGGAGCATCAGGAAATAGACTGTCAGAAAATGTCGAAAGAATCTGGCTTGTCTCACTTCCAGTAACCTCATTAAAACAAAGTCAGGTCCTTTCTTTATCATCAAAGGGAATTCAAAAAGCAGATCCTCCAGTGCCATTAATAATAGCATAGCAGGTTAGTTTGAGCTGTGATGGACTGGCGCCCGGAGCACAGTTTATGATAGCCATGTGCTGCCAGAATAGGCACCAACCTCCCCATAACCCTAACTTGGATTAAAAGGATTTAAGAAGGTTGTGTCAGGCCAAGTTAAGGCAACTTGTGACCTCATATTGGAGCTGTAAGAATGAGAGGTGTGAGTTATGAATTGGCACTCTTGTCTGACATCAAATACCACCAGGGTAGGCTTTTGGAATGGAATGGGCAGATTCAGCAAATTGATGGTGGGATTGGTATTACTCTTCTTCATTGAAGTAAAACATTTCATCCTGCATATTCAACAGATTAATATAACCAAAGATATGAGGGGAAAGGAAAACAAATAATTAAAATTTGAAATCGAACCCTTGGTGCATATTAGCAAAAAAGCATTGCAGAGAATAACAGTGATTTCACTCAATCAGGTTAAATATGCATCCCAAAAAGCTGATTAATACTGACTTTTTTCAGTATTAGACAATAAGCCTTCCAAACGGGACCTATAGTATTGAAAATTAAAGAGCTTAAACTAGAGAATGCAGGCAACTGTCAGGCTTTTCAATTAGTATATACTGTACATGTAAATACTCACCACAATATGATTATGGTTTTATTTTTGGCTTACAAGGCCAAATACATTATGATATTTTTACAGACATTTCTCACAGCTTGATACCATGTAGGCTACACGACTTACTTGGGACAATGAGGTTGGAATTATAACTCACTAATAACATGTATGGCTTTGAAAAAATCTTTGTATTGCCTTTTATTATTCAGCAAATCATTTTTCTTTTGTGGACACATGGCTTTTTTAACAAATGAAGATTTTAAAACTTTTAGAATTAAGAGTGTTGCAAGTTGAATACTACAGTAGTTTAAAATTAATTCATTTGATTAATTGATTGGAAAATTATATAGAATAATGCCATTCAATCAATACATCTATCCACCTTCTTGTCCCATTCCAGTGCATATATTTTTAGGACTGGGTATAAGGCAGGAACCAATGCTGGGACACAGGTCCATTGCACACTCATATAACACAAACATATCCATAATCACTAGCTAATAAGTCTAACATACAGTGCATGTCTATACTTATATGTATATGTATATCACTACCCATATGACAGAAACTCTAACAGACCCTGCGATGGCTGGGATTCATGTGTAAGATTCTGGAGTTTTAAGGCATCAGTGCTAACAAACTGTTCTTACAGTCTTTAGTAATACATTTTAATTATTGTGCATATGCTTTGTTGTTAGCCCACACTGAATCTTACACCCACATCATGCCTGAACAGGCTCACAAAGAAGCAGCTATATCAGAACAGAAGGGTACACCTATAGGATGCCGTGTAAAAAGCAAGGGTATACCTGCAGAGCACCATCTGAAAGCCTTACCTGAGTGGATTAAATTATACACTGGAGGCACAGCATATGTTTTTCAGTAAGATAAGATAAGAACATAACTTGCATTTCAGTACTGTTGCTGTCACACTCAATTTCAATGCAGAATGCTAAATTCCCCCAAAACAACAAGCCAGCAAGTGCTTTCACGTCTTTTCTCGTAGCATATGCACAGCATCCGGCATCGGCACACCTGTGCTCACTATGCAGAGATGAACTTCACAAACAGAACACATTCTTGTATGTTTTTTCTACAGAAAGTAAAAATAAATGTTTTTCTAGGAGACAATGCATAACAGTGTGGTTTGTGGAAAACAAAAAGACTTGGGTAATGGATGAAAAGAAGCATACCATGGGGTCACCCAATAGGCTAAAAGTGCAAATTCAGATTTGTAATATTTTAATACTCAAACCTAGTGTTATAGGACTACTTGAATGGATTTCTGTACTCAACTTATTTTTGGGATTATATTGATATTATATCTTTATGACAGAGGCATAATTCAATTGCCATTTTGCAGTTTTTTTTTTATGGGTGCCAGCGATTTCGTGTTTGCTTTGACTAGTGCCTTCCATGTTGTTTATAGATATGATGCCCCTTGACTGCCATGTGATGTGATCACTGGCACTGTACATATAGCATCTTCATGTGTTCAGTCCTTTGAAACTTTATTTCATTTCTTCATTTTTTATAGTGTAAAAGCAGCTAAAAGATGTTCCAAGAAAATTTTAGCGTTAAGGCTCTTGCAGCATTTCTTTGGCTTTGTTTTCTGCTTTGCATATTTGTTATCTAATCTTCTCTCTCTCAGTATTTTGAATCCTTGCCTGTACCAACTGGTATTTTCTTGGTCACACACCTCTGACCTGCTTCTTAGCAGATATTCAGAACCACTGCCAGTATTTCATACTGAGAAAGAAGGTGTTAAATTTACCTGCTTTGGCAGAGGTAACTGTAGAAGGAACATTTTTATATTAACATAGAGAATAGCAAATTAACAGAGCCATATAAAGTAATTAAAAGCTTCCAAAATATTATGATTAAGCTTAAATTAGAATGTTGAGCAAATATGATAGGTCGAGCAAATAGTTAACTAAAAATCAGATATATTGCAATCAGTTATATTGCAATACTTTTTTAAGCTTACAGCAAAATATCTAGTCTAGGAAAGAACAGAAATTGACACATCGAAACCAGCTTCGGACAAGATAAGAGTTTGAGAACACCTGTGATTCAAGGCTAGGAAGCGATAACACAGAGAAGATGACTCTGAAAGGCGCGTATCGAAAACCAGCTGGGTTGATGAATCAGCAGAAAGGCAACAAAAGGCTTTTGCTGTAAGCAGGGTCACGCTGACATAATGCATGAAGAGAAAATCTTAGTAAATTCAGGCATTAGCAAAAATATTAGAAGGATATATTAGAAACTAACTTTAGTGTAGAAATTAAGACAAATCAAGCATGCCAAGCAATGATTAAATGAAAGCACACACTATACTTCTTTTTAATTAAAGCTTAAGCTTTAGGTCACTATTATAAAAAGTTTGGAAGGTTTAAGAAAGAAAACGATGAGAGGAAACCCATATATGGAATTGAAGCCTTGGCCAGTTAGAGAAAATGGGAACAGCATAGAAAAATAACAAATACCACGAGGGGGCCAGTGATAGGAAAGTAAGGAGATAATAAGGGTTCCCATGGAAACTCAAGGTTCGGCTGGACAAGAGTAGAAGGGAGTCAGAGAAGATGGGCAAGAGAGCTCATTAGAGCGAGGTCAGAAAAGAAACCATCCACCCAGTCTTAGACCCATCAAAATAAGCCGAACAGACACCAAATGGAATAATGGACAGTAAAACCAGGTGCAGAATGAGCTAATCGAGCGAGGTAAAAATGATAAAAAAATTGTTATTAAAAACTTTTGCAATTGCTGTAATGTTCGGGGCTCGATCTCATTCGGCCAAATTGGGTTGAGTTCGTGTGGTTGATTTATTGCAATAAAGCCTTAAAACTCTGTCTGTCTATCTCGAGTTCTAATAGCCTTTATTTTTAGGTAAAAAGCCTTCTGATGATGAATTTTTCGCCACGACATAACTATTTAAAGAGGTTGGAAAAAAGTAATGAGACAAAATCATTGCAAAACAAAGAAACATTAAACATGAATTACATTGTTGAATTATAAATTATTAGTGGTGTGATGTGCAATATCTATATATCTATTTACCCTCTGAATAATAGGCATATATAAAGTATAGTAAAGATCGCATTAGCGCACACAAATGTAAATTATTACTCTGTGAAATAACGGAACAGCGAAAAGAGATCAAATAGTGTTTGAGGATGCCTGGGGGAGAAGAGAGACAAGGCAGTGAGACAAACGGACAGCTGCTGTACAGGCTTTTAAACATTTAAAGTGCTGCAAGTTTCCCATTGTATCACCATTTAAGAGGGGTTTCGGATTAGCGACCGCATCTCCTTGGGGTGCGTCCAGTGGGAGTAGGGGTTGGCGAGCCAAGCAAGCAGGGGACAAAGCCCCCTAGTGTATATATATATATATATATTAGACATGCAATTGTACTATATATTGTGATGTGTGAGTCACCTCAGAGAAGACGCTGAGTCCAAAGGTTTCAAGAAAACCAATTTTTATTTCAGTCACAACAGGAACAGTCAGGGTATTTATTCAAACGGGAACTACCACTTCAATATACACAGCCACAGCAAACAAGCAGGGACGGAGCCAGGTCAGTGGCCAGGTTATAATGTTCCTGGAATCACCCATTTGGTGACAGTTGTGTTATGCATGGAGGCTGTGAACTTGCAGTTGTCTCAGTGGCACTGCAAACCCACAATTGCCTTGGCAACTGACAAGCAACCATTAACAGACATGTCAAAGAGCCCAAAAATCTCATAATATATATTAGCTATGCATGTGTGCCTGGGGACAACCTTCCTGGCTGTGATGAGGTAAACAATACCACTCCAAGATGAGAGGGAGCGCTAATGGTAACTATATCTTTTCTTTCTACCGCAGTTCTGAGAAAACACTGAAGGAGTATGCCTAGCCCTACCACATCGCCCAGAATTGGCTCCACCCCTTCCACATAGGACACCTTAAAAACAGGCCAGTCCCTGGAATATGGTGTTAAATCTGAGCTTCATCGTGCACAGAGCTCTCACTGACAGAACTCATTTTGGAGAATTTGATAGACTGAAGAAAAGCAACCTTATTTTGTGCCAAGAGCACTTTTCTTTTGTTATTTTGTGTGTGCTGATTAAATGGGGTAATGCAGCTGGTGCCCCAATTATTCTTTTGGAGTCCTTTGAGCTGTTTACATAGTTACTATATATATATATTGTGAACGGCACCCGAGCACAGACAGGCGGACATGTTGTTGTAAAACCACCACACGTTTATTACAGAGAATATTTACAATAATTATGGTCACAAAGACCCCCAAATAATGGTCACAAAGACCCAGTTCAGTGCACAAACCCCAAATCACCCAAAGTCCTGGCCACAATGCCTTTCTTCGGGCCGCCTCCACTCTCCACTGCTTCGTCCTCCTTCCACCCGACTCCAGCCCTGAATGAAGGGAGACGGCCCCTTTTATACAGGACCCGGATGAGCCCCAGGTGTTCCCGGCATTCTCCTCTAGCCACGCCCAGCGTGGCGGAAGTGCCGGCTGTTCTCCGGCAGCTCCGGTATCCTCCAAAGTCTTCCCCCCAGCACTTCCTGGTGTGGCGGGAGTGCTGGGGAAACAAGTCCCCAAGGCATTGGGGCGCCTCCTGGCGGTGACCACGGGCCCCTACAGGGAAGGGCTTCCATGCCCTTGACCCGTGGCCCCAAAGCAACCCGGAAGGCAAACCCCACGTGGTCCAGGCAGGGCTCTGACGCTCTTCCGTCCCTCCTGGCGCCCCGGCGGGTCATGGCCCCTGGCATCCCTGACAGTGCCCCACAGCCAGCGAAGACCACTCGTGGGTAAGAGCGACCCGTCCCGCGAGGGCAGCAGAGCCCCGAAACGGGTCCCACTCGAGGATAGCCGGGGTCCGGCCCCGCACTCCTAGCAGGGACAGGGGCGGAGACACAATCTGAGCACCAACCCATGGTGCATCCCTGTGCCTCGCACAGGTTGTGCTCCCCCCTTTTACCGGCACCCCGGGGCCTCCTCGATCGGCACCCCTCCGAGACCTCCACGCCTTTGTTCCGAGCCACTGCTCCCCGTAGGCTCCTCCAGCTGTGAGCGCACCTGCGCACCAGCAGAGAGATCATTCCGCAGACGGCCCGACATCAGAGGGCTGCTCCGCCACGAAGGGGCTCCTTCAGCTCGCCCGGGGTCCGTCCCTACAAAAGAGAACACAGGGGCAGAACCGCTGCCAAAGCACCCAGCTCGTGCCACGCACGGGCAGCGTTCCCCCCTCCAACCGGCACCCCGGCACTTGCCTGATCGGCACCCTCTCCGCGGCTTCCGTGTCCCTCTCGATAGTGGAACTGTCGGCACCGCCTGCTCTCTCACCGCCGGCCTCAGGGATTCCCTCTGCTCCCTCAGAGGGCGGCCAGCCGCTGCGTGCACCCAGCAACGCTGTCTCACTGTATTGGAGGAGGCGGCACCCAGCCGCTTAATCCTCCCTTCACTTTCGGACGCCTTGACGATATGCGACTCCGTATTAACCAACACGAGCCCCTTTCCCGTCTGCGTCCGCAACATATCGGAGGAATCGGCACCCAGCCCTTTATTCCTCCGTTCACTCTGGGACGCCATGACGGTTTGAGACTCCTTATGGAATAAAAGGCGCCTCTGTCCGCCTGCGTCCCTATAGTGCGGCGCAAGACCGCAGCCGACTCGGGGCGGAGGGCGCTAGGACCCGGGGCACTTAGCAGCCCGTGTCCATTCAGCGTCCTCTCGACTCCCCTCGCGCCAGATACAGCCAGCGGCGCCGCCTCCTGTCGGAGGGCTGCTTACTCGAACTGATCGTTATCATCACAGCCTTTTCAACAGCCCCTCCCGCATGCTGTACGGAGTCGGCTGTACTCCCGCTCCGCCGTACCTCTCCGGCTGGAGATTCCAGCGTCGCGCCGTCCGCTGTCGATCGAACGTTTGCAGCGCCGCGAGCGCCTTCCTCTCCAGTTCCAGCACCTCAGCCCGGAGGGCACGTAGCATCTGTAAAACACGCTGCTCCACGGGCTGAAGGGACCTCCAGCTCCGCCAGAGCAGCCGGCAAAGACAGGAAGTTAACCGACGCGAGCCTACCTGTCTGTCAGCCTCCGACGCCGCCACTTCCTGTGGGCCTTTCCTCCGCCCAATCGGGTCTCCCCTGCCCGTGATGGACATTCCTTGGTCCCGCTCTCTGCAGTCATCGGCGGGCACACAAGATACACCGCCCAATCGCGTGCCTGTCAGGGGAGGGACTTCTGGTCCGCGCCATCTTGGCTCCCCTTCTGCGGCGGCGACGCGCTTGCCGGCAGCCTTGTCGTTGCCAGCACCTTCGAGCTGCAGCGTCTCTTCCTCCGCAGCCCTCTCGGCTGCCGCTGTCTTACCGGAGCCCCGCAAACCAGCATGCGCCCGCCACTGACGCGGATCCGGGAGGTCCCTGCCTGGGAAAACAAAACACGCCCGCCCCAAGGGCCGCTGCCGATAGGCAGGAACTCACCTCCCAGGTCCCGTCTAACCGAGGAAACGCCCTCGCCGTGGCCTCTCTGGACGCCATGCCGTCCCGGGCGCCTCCAGCAATGGCGCGATCGTGGGAGCCCGCTGCACTCCTCCAATGCACGCCGCCCGCCCGCTTCAGGGAATAACGGCCCTCCTGCGGACCCCTGGCGGTCCGTGGGGTTCCTTTACCCCGCGGGGCTGTGTGCACGCAGCCCCCGCGGTACGTGGGTGGGGTCCCCTGCTGCGCCGGGCCGCCCACAACAATATTTTTGAACAGGTCTCCGCCTTGAAACAGGCGGAGCATCCTGCCGGCTACGCCAGATGTGAACGGCACCCGAGCACAGACAGGCGGACATGTTGTTGTAAAACCACCACACGTTTATTACAGAGAATATTTACAATAATTATGGTCACAAAGACCCCCAAATAATGGTCACAAAGACCCAGTTCAGTGCACAAACCCCAAATCACCCAAAGTCCTGGCCACAATGCCTTTCTTCGGGCCGCCTCCACTCTCCACTGCTTCGTCCTCCTTCCACCCGACTCCAGCCCTGAATGAAGGGAGACGGCCCCTTTTATACAGGACCCGGATGAGCCCCAGGTGTTCCCGGCATTCCTCCTCTAGCCACGCCCCAGCGTGGCGGAAGTGCCGCTGTTCTCCGGCAGCTCTCGGGTATCCTCCAAAGTCTTCCCCCCAGCACTTCCTGGTGTGGCGGGAGTGCTGGGGAAACAAGTCCCCAAGGCATTGGGGCGCCTCCTGGCGGTGACCACGGGCCCCTACAGGGAAGGGCTTCCATGCCCTTGACCCGTGGCCCCCAAAGCAACCCGGAAGGCAAACCCCACGTGGTCCAGGCAGGGCTCTGACCCTCTTCCGTCCCTCCTGGCGTCCCGGCGGGTCATGGCCCCTGGCATCCCTGACAATATATATATATATATATATATATATATATATATATATATATATATATATATATATATATATATATATAAATATATATATATATATATATATATATATATATATACTGTATATATATACTAGCAAAATACCCGTGCTTCGCAGCGGCGAAGTACTGCATTAAAATTTTCATTAAGAAGAAAATTAAACCTTGTAAAACTGAGGGAAAATATGCCAATAATTATTTGTTAAGGATCTCTTTGTATACCATGTTGTCAGTTCGGCCCTCCGGTTGTACTTTGTAACATGACCAAGCTGTGCGCTGAGCTTACTCTTAAGGATGCAGTGTACAGTTGGCCATGTGAACAGTAATCTTGTCTCAAATCTCACAGCTTGGATTGCTGCTGTCATAATCGGTTTGAGTTTCATGGTTTGTTTCAATTACGACAGTATTTGCAGGATTTGTTGGGTTGAATTGACATTTGGCATCTGTCAAGCGTTGTAAGCACACAACCGGTTTCATCGATAAAATCACATCCAGCTTTTCAGAGTTTAAACATTCATAAGCATCAAAGTGTCCACTACTGAAATTGTCACCTGTGAATCTAAGATGTTTAAGAGGCATTGACGGTTGTCGAAAGGTGTAAAATATTTGGCCATTTCGGTACACTTGAAAGCAACAACCGAACAATTCAGTGGCAGCCATCAACTCACATGCAGAACCATAGGTGAAGGGCTTAAGCATTTCACTCTTATAGTGCTCCTGTGTAGTATAATTATCTCCTGTACCGTCATCAGTCCACACCTTGAACCTGTCCCAGTCATTCAATACATAAGACACAATGTTCCTCCGGATATCAAGAGTGAGCCTGATATGGCCGTGCAATATGATCATCTCCATAGACATGGTAATGGGGGTTGGAATGATAAAGGAAATGGGTACCTGAGCAATGTAAAGTAATTGTAAAATACCTACACAATAACTATAATTGTAATAAACAAACAATAAAACAGCGGAGAAGCCGTGGATTAAACAAAAAGGCTGTAGTTATCAGTAGGGAGACGTAAATCCCGTGGCAAAGCAAGGAAGGGAATGTAGAGACCGGAGCGACGGACGGTCTTATATAGGCAGGCAGCCAACAACGTGGGAGACGTTGGGATGGGGGACACAACGCCGCCACACACGGCGACCGAGCTGCAGGCTATGGACGTATATAAGTACGTAAGTAGGATTCAGTTAGCGTTGGGAACCCGTGTACCAAATTTCTTGAAGATGGGCCCATAAGTAACAAAGACTGTTGAAAAGTTCAATATGGCGGCCGACAGTGGCATCATACCACCGAAATAAGTACGTAGATTGGTTTCGATTAGCTCAGGAAAGTCGCCTACCAAATTTCGAGAAGATGGGGCCATAAATAAGAAAGTTCAACATGGCGTACGTTGTTGACCGTTATGACCATTACGCGTAGAATTTCGAAATGAAACCTGCTTAACTGTTGTAAGTAAGCTGTAAGGAATGAGCCTGCCAAATTTCAGCCTTCTACATCCACGGGAAGTTGGAGAATTAGTGACGTTGGAAAGTTCAATTTTGCGGCCGACAGTGGTGTCATACCAATGAAATAAGTACGGACATCGGTTTCCGTTAAAGGTTCAATATGGCGGCCGACAGTGGCATCATACCAACGAAATAAGTACGAACTTTCAGCCTTCTACCTACACGGGAAGATGGAGAATTAGTGACGTTGGAAAGTTCAATATGGCGGCTGAAAGTGGCGTCATACCACAGAAATAAGTATGTACATTGGTTTCGGTTAGCGCAGGGAAGCCGCCTACCAAATTTCGTGAAGATGGGGCCATGAATAAGAAAGTTCAATATGGCGGACGTTGTTGACCATTATGACCGTTATGCGTAGAATTTCAAAATGAAACCTGCTTAAATTTTGTAAGTAAGCTGTAAGGAATGGGCCTGCCAAATTTCAGCCTTCTACCTACACGAGAAGTTGGAGAATTAGTGACGTTTGAAAAATTCAATATGGCGGCCGACAGTGGCGTCATACCATCGAAATAAGTAAGTACAGAGGTTTTGGTTAGTGCAGGGAAGCCGCCTACCAAATTTCGTGAAGATGGGGCCATAAATAAGGAAGTTCAACATGGCGGACATTGTCGACCGTTATCGACCGTTATGACCGTTACGTGTAGAATTTCGAAATGAAACCTGCTTAACTTTTGTAAGTATGCTGTAAGGAATAAGCCTGCCAAATTTCAGCTTTCTACCTACATGGGAAGTTGGAGAATTAGTGATGAGTGAGTGAGTGAGTGAGTGAGTGAGTCAGTCAGTCAGTCAGTCAGTCAGTCGGTGAGGGCTTTGCCTTTTATTATTAATATATATATATATATATATATATATATATATATATATATATGTGCTACAGTGTTTGAACTTGTGGCTGTGGTGGGAAACAATTACAGAGGAAGCATTTCCCACAATAAAAACTCATTTATTTTATACTAGTGTCTGAGCCTGTCTGTTTCAGTTTGGGGAGCTATAGTACACTTACAAGCCACTATTTAAATGTATACTGTATATATGTATGTATTTCAGTAACAAACTAACACTTGAGAGCATAATTAGTGTTAAAAAACTAAACATTTTCTTGCAGCTTTGACTAGGAGTCACAAAGCTTAAAAATGTGTGAGTTATTAGACAACATTTTTAAATCATTTTAATCCAATTTGGAGTCATGGGCTGATGAGTCTTATCCTGGCAGAGTCTAATGGAAACCTAAATATTCTATTCAATATTTAACATCAAACTTTTATAACTTGTTTTTTGTTTTAAATTCTTTTCACGTTGCATTACATTTTTTCCTGTATTTTTAACTGGTTTTCAATTATGTTGGATGTGATCTTGATTATGTTATTTTGTTAAAACACTTATTTAAAGTGTTCAATATATAATATTTTAAAGTCTTTCTCCAATGATGTCATATTGTCTAATTATGCTAAATTGTTTGATTATGCTAAATGCTGTATTGTTTGAAACTGATAAATTAGCCCTTCTTTAGTTTGATTATATTATAATATGAAAGTGATTAATAGAATTTTCTTCCATCCATCCATCCATTATCCAACCCGCTATATCCTAACTACAGGGTCACGGGGTCTGCTGGAGCCAATCCCAGCTAACACAGGGCACAAGGCAGGAATCAAACCCTGGACAGGGCACCAGCCCACCGCAGGGCTAGAATTTTCTTAAAATATAAAAGCATCATACATATTAACAAATGTTTAATGGGTAAACACACTCGGGCTTCATTTTAGGTTTTCCTACTGTAAATAAGAAAATGAAATCAGAAACTGCTCATTATTTTCCTATTAGGGACACCAAATTGATGGTGGTAAGCAGGAGGAGTATGGAGAGAGAAATGAAATCAAGAGATGCAGAAATAAGGATTGCAAGTGCTTCTGTTTCACAAACAGAAGAGAAGCTCATCTGTATCCATCCATCCATTACCCAACCCGCTATATCCTATCTATAGGGTCATGGGGTCTGCTGGAGCCAATCCCAGCCAACACAGGGTGCAAGGCAGGAATCAAACCTCGGGCAGGGTGCCAGCCCACCGCAAGCTCATCTGTATGATGTTCCATATTTTACACAACACAACAGAATGGAAAAAGCAAAAAAAACGGCCAAGATGGCCCCTGAACTCGCCGTGCCTATTAGCCCTTTGTGCAGCGCTGGCTCAGTCAATAAACACACTATTGGCTGTTACAAAAAAGGGCAAGCATGACTACAACAAGAACTAGGGTTTTCAGTGGTGTAAATTGACATGGTCATCAGCAGCATTCAGCAAATCTGACAATACCAATGACCAGAAATCATGTAATTTGACATCAGTTTAATTGAACATGAGACAAAAATAATAGCAAATAGTCAAAAAAAGAGGGAGTCAAAACCAAGGATCTACATATAAACTAAGCCAAAACGTAACTCAAAAATTGTGGGCAAAGGTAAAAAAAATGATTTGAACCAGAATGCAAAATAAGATAAAAATAAGCATAGTCTTTTTTTAGGTTTTATCCACAAATTTGGACAACTAAGGAAGTCTAATGCTGACCTTCAAACCTACATCTCACTTCCTGTTGGCTTTGTCTAGCAACTGCCTAGCAACAGAGACAACAAAAAACACACAATCTATGAATAAAGAAAATGACACAGTAGGGCAAAGTAATACGTTTTTAACATAAAGAAAGCACTTCACATCCAAAAATGCAAAGACTACATTCCTTGATCATGAATACCTCCAAAATAATATGTCAAATATTTTTAGAGGCCAAAATAACTAAAAAAAACAAACAAAAACTAGATCATGACAGGTAATATAAAAAAAAAGATGTTGGTTTGGCATAATGCAGCTGGCTTTAAAAAACAGTTTGTGCACTAGATCATGTGTTTTTTGTTTAACAGGAGAGGCATAAAACTGAAAAGACAGCAAAATATGTTAATGCTAGGTTGAAATTATATAGTCAGGCAGTGGCCACCTTTTTGCAAGTCTGCCAGCAGGACAAACAAAAAGGGTTGCTGCCTTTGAAGGCTCACCAGCAAGGACAGAGAAAACAACTGTTACAGTTGTAACGAACAAAACAAGAACAATTATAACAGATTAAACTAATTGAAGGAACATCTCTCTATTCCCACTGTTAAATCCTCTAAGCCTTTCCCATAATTAATTTTTCTTTTGTTTTTCAGAAAAAATTATTTAGAGAAGCAGTTTTCTTTTTTTTTTTGCTGTCCCTCAGCGGTTCAAAAAAAGGACACTAAACCTGGTAAATGTCCTCACTCAATGTCACCTATAAGGTTACCCATCACAGTATGTATGTGTGCATAGCCACAACTTGAAAGAATATCCGCATTTGTATAATAATAATGCATATGTATTTTTATAGTATAATGACACATAAATATTGCATAAGTGGATTCTTGCTTCTTTTGTAAATGAGTGAAAAAAAATCATTAATAAAGACCTCTCAGTTTGAAACAGTGAAGGGTAGGAGTCGCCCTCCTTTCCCCTCCAAAATATGAAAAAATCCTGAGTAGGGGAAAATTGTCTAGATAGAGCGTGTGAGGAATATAATAACTTGGTCTGGGGTTAAATTAATTACATGCCATTTTGCAGTGTATATACATGTCTTCTTTATCCTTTTGTACACCACTCCAGAAATGAAACCGCCTATGATTACAAAATGCTGTTCTTCTACAAGAAGTGACCTTTGAAGGGCACTTGGAGTAGACCTGGGAGAGGGCAGTGCTGTGAACCTTCAATCTTGTTGAATCACCAGCTTTCTAGGTCTGTGGTAACAGACTTCATTCGGAACACTCCACCCTCACATGTCTCCTGTCACAATAGTCTGCCATCAATAAGTCGTGTGCTCATTCTCAAATTCATTTCTGCTATTGATCCAAAAGTGGTGCAGTCTATTACCATCTTGTTATCACAGCAATGCCTTGATAAAACATTCACCTAAGAAAGATGAAATTTTCACTGGCGTGTTAACTTGTTTTTTTTAAACCTGCCTCTCTAAGTGAAATTACAATAAGCTTAAAGCTCTATTACCATAAATCAATGCATTAACATAGACATTTTATCACCTCATCCTCAAACCCATATATTCCATTTCAGGGATGTGGAGGCTTAGTGACACTGGGCACTGTTTAGCTCATGACACGGTGCCAGTCCAAAGCAGGGCCCTCTTCCATGCACACAAGTGATTTTGAAATCACCAATTCACCTAACCAGCACTTCTTATGTGAATTTCCCCTTGGGATTAATAAAGTATCTATCTATCTATCTATCTATCTATCTATCTATCTATCTATCTATCTATCTATCTATCTATCTTCTTTGAGGATGTGGAAGGAAACCAGGGTACCCAGAGATAACAATCGAGGGGGAATGTACAAACTCCACAAAGACAGTATCCGAGTGCTGCACTTGATTGCAGGAGATTGAATCCATGAGATAATTGCGGTCTCCACTTACCTATCCTGTTGATGAAATCAACATGCAAAAATAATCAATTAAGCGGTAGTACTGCCAAATTCAGAATAAACACCAATCTACATCTAATCATGTTAGATTCATTTCAGGATTGTGGCAGTCTACAGTCAATTCAATCAATTCAAGCAGTAAAATTTGGAAACAAAAACCATGGCTAGAGATCCACAAGAAGGACTCAACAACACAAAACACTAGAGCTCCATCTATTTTTGTGAGCCATAGAGGTGAAGGTAGCAGTAATGTTGATCTGTTCAGGTCCACAAAACATTTTGTCAGTGCTCTTAGAAAAAAAAAGGCATTTCATATTGGAAATGCCTTCTGTGACAGAATGAGAGTACCAAAAAGCCATGGAATTATACAAATGGATTCAGTTAACATCAAAAACCAGCTTCTAATTAAGAAATTGGTTGGAGTTTTTAGCCCCGACTTAACTGGTCATCTATTGGCTCACTTCACATCTCATTTTTTTTTTTGGCTGCCAATTAAGGAAAAAATAATCAATTAGTTAGACTGAATCTTAAAAAAACATGGCTATTAAAATGATGGAAAAAGAAGGGAATTAACAGCTGAAATTGGCCACTGATGTACAAAGTGACAGGAAGGAAAACCTGTGGCCACAGTAGCCCTTCAGGATCAGACTTGGACACCCCTTGTTATATAGTAATACTCGGTCATCCAACCCTGCCTACATGTGACCCGCAGCGAGGTGCATTTGCTTCAGCACATGCAACTGCAGATGTCTAAGAGTTCTACCATCAGAAAAAGCTGTCAAATTAGTAAAAGAGAAAAAAAATATATAAATTATACAAGTTGATGTAACCATTCCCAAGGCAAAACTGAAACAGTAAAGCAATTCATAGATGGTTTTCTGTTTTAAGACAGACAAGTTTACAAAAAATTGAACTACTATATCTAATTGCTTGAAGAATAAATGTCCCAAACTTCAAAAGAATTGGTCCATTGGGAGCCAAGGTGTTTTATTTAGACAGATAGATTATATGAATAATGAATCTAAAACGTAAACCTAATATGTAACATATAACATACAATATTAATAAGCTTATTACAACATGTGCCTGATGGTAATTTCAAGGTCACTGATATTTCCTTGGTTAATCTACATTGTGCAGTCCAATACTGCTGTAATACTGTTTTATGACGTGCCTTCCAGATGAGAGTTGGCAAACACATTTTAACAGTAGAATTTCTGAAGCCTAAAAAAAAACTTGTAATCCTGGCCCACCTTAAATCCCTTCGCACCTCTACCATCAGTGTCTTTTGTTTTGTAAATGCGTCAATCAGCACAAGCAGCCTTCTGTCCGATCCCTGCCTTGATGGAGCTCAACTTGAGCAAAAGCTTCCCCCAGCTCAAGCCAAGGCAACTTATCTGTGCATGAGATCTGGAGTTGTATAGGTTAAATAATGCAGTATGAGGATGGTACAGCAGGCTGCTTGCTGCTTGTGCTGATCGACGCATTTACAAAACAAAAGACGCTGATGGAGAGGTTGCGACGGGATTTAAGGTGGGCTGGGATCTTTTTTTTTCATAGGCTTCAGGAATTCTAGGGTTAACACTAGAATTACCCGATCCTACAAAAAACTTGTAGAACCATCCCACCTTAAATTGTTTCACACCTCTCCATCAGCTTCTTTTGTCCTTTAAAGGTGTTGATAAGCAGCAAGCAACCTGCTATCACATCCCCCACCCCGCACAGTTTTCTCAGTTCAAGTCTGTTTAACTGTGTGTCAGTTGCTTGGAGTTGTATAGAGTGAGAAGTCAAGCAAAATGACACCTTTTATAAATACTATATTGTTATCTGGAACACATGCATTTAATGTGTGTTCCGTGTCTACAACAATCTATGTGCAGTAAACACATCGTTAAAACAGAAATGTTTTTCATGTTTTAGTAATAACTGACAAAAAGTAGACATGAAGTGTTAAATGTGTTAAGCCTGATTTCCAAATATCAAATAAATACTTTCACAAAAGGTACAAATATAACAGAACAAGTGTGCTTCTATTGAAGAATATAACTGCAGAAAAAGAACCTGCTTTAGGGTGTGACATTGACACGCATTTACTATGACTGCTTCGGTGGCACAATGGTATCGACTGGTAATCAAAACTTCACGGGTTCAATCCCGGATGAGTCTGTTTTGAGAAGTGAACTGCTCTTATTCTTACTATTTTAGAATAAAAACATACATTTGATTCCAGTCTGTAACAGCCGTTGTAAATATATGATACTCGTAAAGGATAGCTTTGTTTTTTTTTTATTCAGTTTTATTATCTCAGTCGCGCTCACGATCCTACATAAATCTGACACTGCTGTTTTCACATAAAGATGCGCTATAGCTCTGCACTCTACTTGTGACTTTATGCTGTAGGAAGTAAGTAAATAAACCAAACTAAATAAGTAAATAACATTCAATCTGGCTCTTATATATTCAAGTTATATTCTTGAATAGAAGCGCACTTGTTCTGTTTTATTTGTACCTTTTGTAAAAATGTGTTTATTTGATATTTGGAAATCAGACTTAACACATTATACACTTACATGTCTACATTTTGTCAATTATTATTAAAACATGAAAAACGCTTCTGTTTAAACGATGCGTTTACTGTACATAGATTGTTGTAGACACGGAACACACATGAAATGCATGTGTTCCAAATAATGATATAGTATTTATAAAATGTGTGATTTTGCTTGACTTCTCACACTATACAACTCCAAGCAACTGACATGCAGGTATCCAGACTTGAGCTGAGAAAACTGTGTGCCGGTGGGGGATGTGATAGCAGGCCGCTTGCTGTTTGCTGCTTATCAACACATTTAAAGGACAAAAGACGCTGATGGAGAGGTGCAAAGCGATTTAAGGTGGGACGGATCTACGAGTTTTCATAGGCTCTGGTAATTCTAGTGTTAAAGAGTTAAAAACATAGAGCTTACAGATCTCTTAACTCATAACAATGCCAACTCTACCTGTCTTTGTAATTCATGGTGGCAGTGGCTAAAGGCTGTCCTGGCAGCTTTACTGTATATTCATTTGAGCCAATTGGTTGTGGGGCACACAGCCACACTCACTTTCATTGGATCAGTCAGAGGTTAGAAGAATACTCTACCTAAAAAACTGTATTTATTTTATATTGCAAGTAACTAATTTGTAGTGGTGGCCTCTCCACCTCATTCATTGGTCAAGAGTCTTTTTTTATAATTTAAAAGTGCAAGCTCATATAAAGAGGCTTGCTGTCCGTGAACTACTGTCATCTACTGGAAACATTTACTTAATATTTCATCAGAAAATACACACATTTTAAATGACACAAGCATACAATTGGATGACCGGATGTGTGATTTGTGAAAATAGGGCTGTATTAATGTGTGGTCACAATGGGCACTGGCCGGGGGGTCCAGGAGCATACAGACCCATAATGTTTCTGATACCTATGTATGTTTCTGTTTTACTATCAAAGCAGAGGCCCTAGCGCAATTCTTTCTCCGGAGGCCTATGGTACTGTTAAAATGTGAGATTTTTTTTTCAGGCATGTGTTATACTCTGCAGTGGGTTGGCACCCTGCCCAGGATTGGTTCCTGCCTTGTGCCCTGTGTTGGCTGGGATTGGCTCCAGCAGACCCCCGTGACCCTGTGTTCGGATTCAGCGGGTTGGGAAATGGATGGATGGATGGATGTGTTATACTGTTTGCTATTGTCCAGCACTGCTTGCCATTGGGTTCTATTCTGTCAGAAACCTTATTACTGTATGTCCTTTTTCAACGAAAACATGGGAATAAAATTGTTTCTCAGCCATCGCTACAAACATCATGAAGTAAATAACATGTAAAAAATTATCATTTTATGGTGGAGAATTCCTATAAGATGTGTCTTTTGGATATGTAAGGATAACCTTCTTGAGAATACCCTGACAGACACAGTATAAACTCTAAAAAGACAGTGATCTGACCAGGACCTGAACCAAGGACTCTGAAACTGTGAGGAAGTATTGTTTAACCTTGTTTTTCCATGCCAAACAAATTCACTAAGTGATCAATCACAATGCTGAATCTTTAATTATTAATAAGCTGCCTTACCATAGCCACTTAATCCAATTCAGGATAAAAAGAAGTTGGAGTCAATCCCAGCAACATCAGGCACGAAACAGGGCACCAGTCCATCAAGTTTTGTATTTATATATATTTATGTGCTTTAATTTTTTTATTATTATAAATTATTATTTGTCATATTTTATATTATTTCTGTTAATTTGCTAAGTATTTATTGTCTTTTTAAATATCCTATGTTCTTTGTTTTGTGGGTGGAGCCCCAAGTGGCGGGGCCACGCTTACATCACTGCTGTGGAGTCCTCACTCTGGCTATTTATGGTGAGAGCTGAAGAAGCTTGAACAGGAGAACATTGTGAAGATGTTTTGTGAGTATTGTATTTTGGGACTTTGTTTATTTGGGATTACCTTTTAGGCAACTCCTTTTTAGTTTATTTTGCTCTATGTAAATTTTCCTTATACTTTTCGAATTTTTGTTAATAAATCCATCCATCCATCCATTTTCTAACCCACTGAATCGGAACACAGGGTCACGGGGGTCTGCTGGAGCCAATCCCAGCCAACACACGGCACAAGGCAGGAACCGATCCTGGGCAGGGTGCCAACCCACCGCAGGACACACACAAACACACCCAAACACCAAGGCCAATTGAGAAACGCCAATCCACCTAACCTGCATGTCTTTGGATTGTGGGAGGAAACCAGAGTGCCCGGAGGAAACCCACGCAGACACGGGGAGAACATGCAGAGTCCATGCAGGGAGGACCTGGGAAGCGAACCCAGGCCTCCTAACTGCGAGGCTGTTAATAAATCATTTTTATATATAAAGTTTTCATTTTGACTCACAAGGACTCCTTTTAACTTTATTAGGGTTGATTATTTTTTTTTCTTGTGTCTGAAGGGCTGAATATTTTTCCAAAAAACTCGATTTACTAAAAAACACACAAAGCAATGTTTTGACACATCAATCAACAAAAAATATTTATTTATGACAAATGTCACTGTGTTGTATGTTGTATGACCCGCTGTACTATGTGATATCACATACATATTACATACCTGTTACATTGTATAGCTTAGCATAGCAATCAAAAAATTGCTTGGTGTACCTGTTTGTCTCGTTAGGCATTAGCTGAAAAGCAGCTTCAGGAAAGAACAGCCTAAAGTAATCCAGTGGCTGGTAAGCTGGTTTGAGTCCATCAGCAAGCCGTGCCATCTTGTAATGTCTGGTGTCCTCTAACAGATCGATGTCTGGGCAAACCTTGCTGGAGGGGCATCACCTGCGTGAATGTGCTCAACTGGAGTCCAATCCGCTGATACTGTTTCCTCACTCACCCATTCAATCTTCAGGTCACTTGCATCAAAATCAAGTAATTCAGAGTCAGAAAAGTCAGAGACCAACTCTGCGATAATACGCAAAATGTTGTCAACAGAGTATTTTGCTTTGTGCATTCACTTTTCTCTCTCAAAGAGACGTTAATGCCATTTTTCCTGTTGTTTGCTCTTCACTACTCATGCACATGCAGGGATTAGACATCAAGTCAATGCGACTAACATTCCTCCTAGCAAACAGAGTCTACCTATAATGTAATGGCGAATTTTATTGATGTTTACAGCTGATTATCGCCCTCTACCCCTGGATGTTGACATCAGCTCTCCATACTACATGTCGACAAATTTCGACAAATTAGGACATCCGTCATAAAAGAATTAAAGCTAAAATCCCTTTAGGCCCTACAAGGCCTGAGGCAGCACACTAGAGCTGGGATTTAGTCCAGTTGGGGTGAGGTTTCCCCAGGCAGGCAAAGAAGGCCTGGCCTGGCCAGTAAAGCCAGTGAGTGAAGCCTTTTGGAGGCCTAACACCCCCACTTCATCATGTCTGGGACTCCAAATCTTGATACATTACAAGGACCATTCATACACTCATACAGAGGTAACTTAGAATCACCAAACAACCTAACTTGCATACCATTAGGTTGTTGAATAAAAACTGGAGTCCCTAGAGGTAAATAACTTAGACATAAGGAGAAAGTGTAAAATCCACAGAGACAGGGACAGGCACAGGACTCAAACCCAGTAAGCCAGATCCTTGACAAAGCAACACCAAGCCCTGCATCACCCACTACTCCTATTATATTCCATGTGAATGCCTCCAGATTTGACTGAAGCCCCATGTTTTAGAGTATTACTTTGGCTGTGTTTGTTAGCTTTTCTTTTATGGCTAATTATGAATATTAGAATGCACACTGCTGTCGCTTTCTACTGCCTCACTGAGAAACAGGAGCACTCTCTGAAAAGTCCTCATTAAAAGAGCACTTTTGCTTTGTGACATTTGTTGTTCTTAGAGATAAGTGTGACAAAGCGTTAAACTGCTTAGCATACTTAGGAATTTGAGTTTTATTTACTTATGACAGCACAAATGACATTGTGTTCTGGCAAGAGTTGCATGTTTTAAAGAGAATTTCAAAATGAAACCTTACTATTGACTGTTTTAACTGAAAAGGAAAATAAAGGACATTTGAATTTTTCAGGACATCCCAAAAATCCTCTGTAAGCTTCCGTCTCTTCGAAGGTTTTGTCACCTCTGAGCTACTGCAAGTGTGTTTTCACTGCAATCTTCCATTGATAGATAGCACTTGTAAGGGACGCCCAAGAAATGGAAGGATGGGGGAAGGCAGTTTCTTTAGGGCACTGCTTCTCCACCAGAACCCTAGATGGCAGCTTCCCTGGGTTGGCAGGGCACCATGGGACTAGGAGCTCTTTAACTCAGCCCTGTTGGGTGCTATGGGTGCTGTCAGGGGGTGCTGCAAGGACTGAGGAGCCCTATGGCATGGGGTTTCTGCTTAACCCAGACTAGGTGGTGGATGTTCAGAAGCACTTCTAGGATGGCTAAAATAAAAGGGACTGTCTGCCTCACATTGACAAACCAGAGTCGGGTAGAAGGTGGACGAAGCTTGCGAGGAGGAGTGGAGGAGACAGTGATGAAGAGAGAAGGAAGAAAATAGCTCTTTATTGTGCTGAGACTGCTGCTTATTGCATGCTTGTATATGTGGCCAATGTGGGAAACGCTTGTGTAAGAGTATCCCGCGAATAAAAGACTGTTTGACCTTTTAAATTGTGTCCGCGCCTGTTTATGTTGGCCGTTTGGAAACCTGGAACGCTCCCTACTGTCCACACACTTAAGATTGGTGAAAGTGTATGCAAACACTCTAGAAGAACTCAAGCCTGATGTTCAGCATTCATGCTGCTCGGGTATCGATTTTGACCAGAATGAAGCCTCTACCTCGCTCTACTTCTCCCTGTACTACAGCCATGCTAATTTCAATGTCCGCTACAAGACATCTGTAAAATCGTTTTCCCGACTGTGGCCCATAGCTTCAACTGAAGAGCACTCACTGTCATTTTATATTTAATTCTGTAGACATTTGTCAGTAGACTTAATTAATGATGTTCCATTCTGCAAGTGACAAGTGGCATTAAAGAACACTTGCTTGATGCTCCCATTATTCAAAACAGGTTTCATTTGATTTGGCAGCCTGTGGGAAGATTGATGCTTCTCTACCTGCAGCGCTTGACTCCAGTTTGATACAAGATATAAAAGTGGCTCATGTGAAGGGGGCCTGAACGGTTGCTTGTCCGTCAAACTGGCCAGCTCCCAGGAAAACCTTAGACTAACTAATTGGGGAAGTACTATGGCAGGACAGACGAAAAACAAATTGCAGAAAAAAAAGAAGAAAAATTAAGAAAGAGTATCGTTATAAAAGACAGTAGTGAAAATAATGCCAGCCAACAGCTGAACTACTGGAAAACACAGATAAGAGGTTTCACTCAGCTACAAGAATAGCACATTGTGGAAATTCCTTCCAGTCACACTGCAACAAGGCTGCTTTTGGCAGACAACTGGGAAAAAATCCCACTTAAAAAGTGAAAATGACTAAAATATAACAGTCATAGACCTGTTAGTCCAATTCAGGGTTCAGCTCTGGATTGGGAACCAGTCTATCGCAAGGTCCACTCACAAACACCTACAATATATCATATTGGGTCACTTCACAGTCACCAGTCAACCTAACCTGCTTGCCATTGGGAATGTAGCAGAAAAATCCAAGTATCTAAAGGGAAACCCACACTGGACAACAACTAGGCATGGACACAGAAGCCATGAGACAGAAATGTGCAGAATAAGATTTAAAAATAAAAGTACCTTTAAGTGAGACTTTCCCCACTATAAATACAAGAGCACATGACTGGAAACAACTCCTGCTTTAAATTCCATCAGCTGAGCTGAACACCAGATTATGATTTGGTCACACGCTAAGTGCAGCCTATGACAAATCTTCACTCCTTCACCTGCTTATTCAGTGGAAAGCTATTCACGAGTACTGAGGACACAGTGGACGACTTAAGTGGCTGGCGACATTGTTCATTTATGAATTCATATCAGGGAGACTGACAGCTGCAGTATATATTACCAAGTCAAGCAAGGGTCAGTGAACCTTTTAGAAAGGTAAATAAATCTCAGTAGGTGGTTATAAATACAGGCAAAAAAGTCAAAAACTAAACAAATAGAGAACAACTCAAGAGTAAAACATGGCTACAGATCAACAAGAAGTGTGAAAAAGCACTAGAAACAGATCATTTCAGGTTAGCAGAAATCCAAAGCAAAACCCAGAAGGTCATCTCATGCACACTCAAATAAGGCTCATTTTAAATGACTTAAGTTCTCAATCGTGTGTAAATTTTAGAAATTGTAGAAAACTGAACAAAGGCCATAGTAACCTGGTACTTAATGAAAGAATGTTGGACTCCTTAAGTTCTTTTGTAATATGTAAACTCCACATAGACATTGACTTGGCCAGCATTTAAAATTAACAATGACAGTGTAGGAGAAATTGCCATCACCCCATTTTGCTTTGCTTTGGCACAGAATTCCATTACTTAAAAAGCAGCTTCCAGACACTCAATTTCAGCTGAAAAGTGTCATTTCTCCTAACAATGCCTCTTTGGAATGGAGCCTCTGGGTCTTATATGATAAAACAATCAATCACAAAGTGACACCCAGAGATGTCTCCTTGATGGACCATTGAAATACTTGATCAGAGACAAAGAGCCATAACTCAGCAATTGGCTGCATTGATAGATAAAGTTTAAACCAATTGTCAGCCAAAAGTTTGAATTTATGTGCATCCAAGAAAGCAATGACCAAATATCTACTCCTTTCTTTAAAAAACATTGTCAGCACCAGATCTATGTTCTCTCTACATTCTGACACCTCTCAACCTGGCCATAACTTCTTCTTCCTATAGCAGAGGTCCCGTTGCCAAGATTGGATGTGGTCGCAACAAAGGCTGGAGCAATCCTTTTACACTTGAAAAGTGAAAGACTTGTCTGTATTGGAGTTAGATGAGGGTTCCATTAGTCCAAAACCTGCTAAGGAAAAGCAAGTGCAAGTGCAGAGAGAGAGAGACTATATACGTATGTAAAAGCACTGTGTTTGTCTTCCTAAAGATGGGAGTTGACTAATCACCCACTGCCCAGTAGGTGTAAACTTTGCTAGGAGAAGCGAACACAATCTGTGTGTAAAACACCCAAGAGAAAACTACAGTACTACCCTCAACTATAAGATGGGACCAAGGAAAAGAAGGAGAAGACCTCCTGAAACAAATAAAGACAAGCATGCTGAAGATCATTTCACATGCGCAAAACAAAACCGACCGGATGGAACAAATCATGTAAACCAAACCATAAGTAACCTACTCTGATTCCAAGAACTGTTAATTGTAACTTAGTAGCAAGCAACCTAATGTATTATGGCATTGGTATCACTGTAACTGAAAAGTAATCATTTTTGTGAAGGATAAGTTTTTATTCCAGAAGGAAGTTCAGAGAAGAATATCTCACACAGACTAACTGTGTGTGAAGAGTAAGCCAGTGAAGACTAGATATGAGCAAATGAACACCACTATCATGGTATAGATGCTAGAAACCTTGTAACTAGTGTGGAATATGGCCGGCCATTCATCTCAGCCAATACCTCCAGGCCAAGAGATGGAGCTCTCCCTGCAGTATGGAGGTGCCCTGGACACCAGCAGGGAATCATGGAGAATGGTGTTTTCCTCTACAGCCCTGCTGGATACCACAGGGGCCAACAGAGGATGCTGCAGGGAGGCCCAGAGAGTCACATGTGCCCTGTAACCCAGAAGTACGTCGTAGGCAAAGCGACAGCGGAAGTGACGTACTTCCAGGATGAAGAAGAAGGTCTTTTTATCTGACCCGGAAGTGTTCCTAGTCATGTGGACAGAGAGAGCGAAACACTTCCAGGTCAGGGACTATAAAGGACTGTGGGAAATCCTCAGATGACAAGCTGAGCTGGGTGGCAACGCGTGTGGGAGAGTTGGAGGATTGTATTATTAATTATAGTGTATTTGATTTATGAGTATTGTGAAGAGTGCTTTGTGCACGTATTTGCTTTAATAAAGTCAACTATTGGACTTTTACCTTGTGTCTGACGTATTGTCCAAGGGTTGAAGGAAGCGATAGCGCCCCCAATCTGTCATACTAGATAAACAATTTATCAATCTTGACCACATGAATTGCATGATCAAAATACATAAATTATATGCCTTTTTCTATAGAAAAAAACAGGTGTATCTAAGCTGAGAGATACAATTCATAAGTTATAGGCCATTTTGTGTAACAAGAAAAAAAGATCAACTAAGTTGTCGTAATTTTATGTTTTGTGTTGTTTTGTTATTGTCCTTCAACTATAGTTCTACATGCATATATATCCATCCATCCATTATCCAACCCGCTATATCCTAACTACAGGGTCACAGGGGTCTGCTGGAGCCAATCTCAGCCAACACAGGGCACAAGGAAGGAAACAAACCCCGGGCAGGACGCCAGCCCACCACAGGGTGCACACACACAAACACACACCAAGCACACACTAGGGCCAATTTAGAATCGTCAATCCACCTAACCTGCATGTCTTTGGACTGTGGGAGGAAACCCACGCAGACACGGGGAGAACATGCAAACTCCACACAGGGAGGACCCGGGAAGAGAACCCAAATCTCCTAGCAAGGCAGCAGCGCTACCCACTACACCAACCACCGTATATATTTGGAAGAGAAGGTCTGTGATACGGTTTGCATATTTGCAAACATAGGTCAAACATCAAAAAGAATCACAACACATATACAGGAACATTGCAACGCCGTCAGATGAAAGGACTCACGATCACTGATCTATACGCATACTTAATCAACAGGACATACATTTAACTGGGACAATGTACAATAAAATTCAAGGCCAGTACTAAAAGTGCCAGAGAGCTGGCCGAATCATGGCTATCAATTGAGAACGCCATCAACAGACACTTGGACATAAATCCAGCATATGCAAACTTAAGAAGAACATGTTCATAATAAGTAAAACTTTACATCCAAAGCCTCCCCCCTCCTGATCACACTGACTTAGCCACCTCAAATGTAATTTTTGCTATATATTGCCTTTGATTCTTGTTAGTCTAAGCATTATCCTCTGATGAAGGCCACTGGCAGGGGCTGAAAGCTCAGGAATAAAAACTACTTTATGATACGTGATTCGTTTTTCTCCCTTTGTGGATCTCCAGCTGCAAATATATATATTTATATATACATATATACAGTATATTTATTATATACTTGTATATATCCATCTTTTATTATCCTTATGTTACAAGGCTTTTGACTTAAACTCTAAGGTTGTGACACTGTGTGACCACAAGCATATCACTTGCCTTGCCTGTGCTCCAATTGGAAAACCAAAAGAAATGTAACCATTTCTTTCATAAATGTTTTAAGTCGCCTTGGATAAAGGCCAAATAAGTAAATGTAAATATATGTAAATGTAACTTGTATTATTTTGTTTCTTGCAGCAAGTGTCTCAATCACATCTGGACCAAAACAAAGAAAGTGAAAGTTATTTAATTTAGAGTTTAGTGTTATTTATGAACCTTATTCATAAATTGTATGGATCTCTTCATACAGCAAGTGTCCCAACTAGAAGGTGAAACAGAGATCCCTGGGTAGGCAAAGGTTAAGATGCACCATACACAAGGTATCCCTGGGTCAGCGTCCCCCTTTTTTTTAATTGATTACTGGCATTGCCAAAGATAACACTGATAGTTAACTTTGTTAATCTTCTCAATATTATTGAAATAACATAAGTTAATAAGCTCTTCTACTCACATCATACATCTTTCCTACAACAGCAATGTTGACCTCATGGTTTCCCCGAATTTGTTTTTTTATCCCTCCATTATTGAACCCATAGGGTTGCAGGTTATTATTATTATTATTATTATTATTATAGGCAACACAGTGGCACCGAGGAAACCTTACACTATGACTACCACTGTTGCCTCATTACTCCAGAGTATTCAATGAAATTCTAGCCCACTTGCTGTTTGTGTGAAATCTTAGAATCTGCACATTCTAAAAGTTTTTTTTTATTTTTTCCTGGTAATCCAGTTTTTTCCCAACCCCCAAAATGTGTAAGTTAATTGGTGACTATAAATAGGCCCAGTATGGATATACAGTATATGAAAGTGTGTCCAGCAATGAACTGGTTCTTCATCCAAAGATGTTTCTTGCCTTGCGTCCTGAGATGGCAGGGTAGGCAGCCGACCATAAACTGGATAGAGTGGGTCTGAAAGTGGATAGATGATAATGAAGTGGATGATGATGGTGATGATTATTATTATTGCTGTTGTTATTACAAGCTTGGTAGATGGCTTTATCCAAGGTGAGTATACAATACAATGCAATAGATAAGAATGTTATATACAGTATATAAGTATATATACAGTAAAGCTAACAGATTATGGAGCAAAAAAATCAACGTTCAGTATGACAGTTTAGATACAAGGACTGGAAACAACTCTTGCTTTGAACTGAGCCAGTTCAACTGAACACCAGGTTATCATCTGGTCACACAAACTGGGAGCACTTAGTATTACAGTTAGTGTTTTTGACTGGATAATAAATAAATCAGCACTGGAAAAAAAAAAAAAACAAAGACAGTCAGTCATTGTCCAACCTGCTATATCCTAACACAGGGTCACGGGGGACTGCTGGAGTCAATCCTAGCCAACACAGGGCGCAAGACAGGAACAAATCCCGGGCAGGGCGCCAGCCCACCTCAGGGCACACACACACACACACACACACACACACACCAAGCACACACTAGGGATGATTTAGGATCACCAATGCACCTAACCTGCATGTCTTTGGACTGTGGAAGGAAACCAGAGCACCCGGAGGAAACCCACGCAGACACGGGGAGAACATGCAAACTCCACACAGCGAGGACCTGGGAAGCGAACCCAATTCCCCTTACTGTGAGGCAGCAGCGCTACCACTGCGAGAAACACTAAGTCCCTAAGCCAAATGAGTTGACATAAGAAGCCTTTTTAATTGAAATGCCAGTAAATAGCCGATGTAGCTTCAGGTGACAGTCAGATAAATACAATTTGAGGATGTGTACTGAGATATTAGAACAGTGTGCTGCAGATGTGACCGAAGTCTGCAGCCAATGACATGGCAAATGGGTGTGGCTGCCATGACTCCTAACTAATTCTCAGTTACAATTTAGCTAGTATTGTTACCCACTGACACAATTTAGTCAGCTCATCTAGAAGGAGCAAAGCACTTAAAATAGCTTTGGAGTTCCAGTTCAGCCAGCACATCTACTTGGAAATGGAGTTTAAAAAGATTCCAATTACAGCTCAGACTGCTCACCACTGGGAGCAAACAGTGGAAACATCTTGTAGCTACGGTAAACAGAAGACGGCTCACCTATGATATTGAGAAGTAAACAGAAAGAACTCTTCCCAGCTCGACTTAGGCCAAGTCAGCTAATGGGAGAGCTCAGAGGTATACTGTACTTCAGCCAAGTCAGTTTTCGGGAATCACTTTCAGTTTCCATGCCAGAGGTGCTTAGCCACAGAGGAAGACAGGCAATGTATCAGCTCTTTTAGTAGAAGAAAAAGGCAATAAAATGCAATTCAGAGTGAATGGTTTCTGGGATAAACCTCTGCAATGATACTGTGTTTTCCAGCCTGATAAGCCATGAGTTTGTTATTATTTTTCTTTTTTTTTCTTTTTGTATTCTTGTAGATCTAGGTTAACCTTTTGGGAGTATAAGCTTGTTATTGTGTCCACTGATGGCTTAACGTTACTTAATGGTAGATTCCTAATGGTACCTGACAACGTGTCTGATGCACCAGAAGCATTTTCAACATTTGAGTGTTGTGCCTTGCAGTGGTCTAGTACCCAGGTCAGGATTGGCTCTTGGCTTTGACCCAGTCCTATTAGGATAGGTTCCAGCTCCTTATAACCCATAAAGTGGATAAAATTAAATCAAATAATCGATGGATAAATATAAAGAAAGATATTTTACATACATCTTTGTATTACACTATCAAGAAGTAAAGTTTAAATTATTAATTTTACAGTCATTTAATCTCCAGGTTCCTTCCAGGTATGTACAATAGTTCCAGGCCGAGAGGGGTTGCTGCCGCTAACTGTGTTGTCTTCCTGAAAAACAGCCCAGTGATGGCAATTGATTCCACCACTTTTGAACCCTGGGCCATAAAAGCAGGAAACAACGAGAGAGATGGAGCTCCTCTATAAGTTGAGACCACAAGATCACTTCGCCCCCAAGCTTTTCAGGAGGCTATTATTTGTTATACTTTGATGCCATTGTGTGTTTGTTTACTTTGCTTTCATTTGAAGTAAATGGGGACGGAGGGTTGGTTCCCCAACATTTATTTTGTTAAGATCTGTTATTTCCCTCGGATTTCATCTATTAAACTAGGTAATGGAAAACAAGAGCAATTTTTATGGTGATATATCCAGCATCACTTTCTAGCAACTTTTCCTGTTGAGGTTCATGGATCAAATTACCTTCTCCTCAGAAACATTTTCCATTTCCTCTTGAGGAATCAGACTTAGTCTTCCAGAATGTTCTGGATCTTCTCCACAGTGAGTCATATTTGCATACCTCCAAAAGAAGAGTCCAGGAATATTCCAACAACATGCTGTGGACACGGCCCGGACACAGACAGGCAGATATGTTGTAATCCACCACCACTCGTTTATTTACAACAATATTTATAAAGTCAAAGTGCACACACGAACCCCAACACAGTCCTGGCCACACAATGCCTTCTCTTCGGGCCGCCTCTACTCTCTCTTCTCCTGCCTTGTCCTGCCTCCACCCGACTCCAGCCTCGAATGAAGGGAGGCAGCCCCTTTTATATCATCCCGAATGAGCTCCGGGTGATTCTCGGCATTCCTCCCTGGACACGCCCCAGTGTGGCGGAAATGCCGGCTGTTCTCCCGGAAGCTCTCTGGGTGTCCCTTCTTTTCTTCCCCCCAGAACTGTGGCGGAAGTGCTGAGGTCCAGGGTCCCCAAGGCATTGGGGCACCCCCTGGCGGTGACCACGGGTCCCTACAGGGTTGAGCTTCCAAGCCCTCTACCCGTGGCCCCCAAAGCAACCAGGATGGTGGTCCCCACATGATCCACGGTGGGCGTAGACCCACCTCCGGTCCCTCAAGGCATCCCGGCGAGGTCGTTGCCCCTGGCATCCCTGACAATGCCCAGTTCAATCCATCTGGCTCCTCTAGATCCATGGAAGTTACATTTTTTTGTGTAGTACTCCTGTGTCATTAAGTCCCTCATTGTGTCATAAAGAGAACACACCCTGAAAAGGAATCTCACCTGTAACATGTTCACTTTTCCAGGTTAACTCTGGAATTAAAGAATATAAAGCAAAGTGCCGTTTCACTTTACTTCCTGTAAATTTCTATTTCTTTACTTATTTTATTTTTAATGAATCCATCATCTTTCTGTATTCTCCTTATTTTACATGGGTTTGCTTGGAGCCACACATCTTCTTGTGTAGCCATTTGTATTGAAAAGTAAATTCATAATCAAGATATTAAGGTAAATTTCCAAAGCAGGCACTGATTCTCATGATCTAAATTGTATTTTTAATTATTTTTGCAGTTGTACAATTGTTACTTTTTTAAAAATTAGACATAATTTTATTAGTTCATATTATTGATAAAAAAGTAAATATGCTTTGCCCCAGCCCCAATTTATTATTATTATTATTATTATTATTATTATTATTATTATTATTATTATTTGGGATACGGATGTTGCTCTTTTTAGCATTTTATTAGATTTGGCTGTTAGGTAAGATCAAGCAGAAGTGTGAGGTCAGAATTATGCTCTTGCTCGTTGTCCAAATTTGTGCATATTCACTGAAATACATAGCCCTAGTTTGTTACTGACATTCTTGATTTTCTGGTAAGAATCCTTTTTGTTTTAAACTAAGACTTACATGTTTTGTTTCTGCTCTGGCTATTATAAATGATGATGAGCATTGGCTGGCATCCTGGCTGGGATGGTTCAAGATTGGGATAGAGTACGATATACACTTTGTGTACCACTAAAGCTGTATCAGTGGGGGGATGGGATAGCAGGCTGCTTGCTGCTTATGCTGATCAACACTTTTGTAAAACAAAAGACACTGATGGAGAGGTGCAAAGGAATTTAAGGTGGCTCGGGATTACGAGCATTTTCATAGACTGCAGGGATTCTAGTGTTAAAACCTAGGAATCTTGAGAAATGAGGAGAACAGCATTGCCTTCATGCTGCTCCTGCTACATTCCAACATGTAGTGAATCATAAAATCTGAAAACTGTTTTTTACACAGTGTGACAGACAGCCAGGGCTTCTACCCGGTGGTGAGGCCTGCATAAAGGAAGAAAAGGAGCTTGCACAGGGCATTAGATAGATACTGTAGATAGATACTTTATTACTCCCAAGGGGAAATTCACATACTCCAGCAGCAGCATACTGATAAAAAACAATATTAAATTAAAGAGTGATAACCCGGGTGGAATTGAAGAGTCGCATAGTGTGGGGGAGGAACGATTTTCTCAGTCTGTCAGTGGAACAGGACAGTGACAGGTATTTGTTGCTAAAGCTGCTCCTCTGTCTGGAGATGATACTGTTCAGTGGATGCAATGGATTCTCCATGATTGACAGGAGCCTACTCAGCACCCGTCGCTCTGCCACAGATGTCAAACTGCCCAGCTCCATGCCTGTTATAAATCTGGAATCTTTAAAAAAAAAAAAACCTGAATTCTTACAAACACATTTTTAAACATGAATTAGAAACAACCCATCCACCCATCCATTATCCAACCCGCTATATCCTAACTACTGGATCAAGGGGGTCTGCTGGAGCCAGTCCCAGCCAGCACAGGGCGCAAGGCAGGAAACAAACCCCGGGCAGGGCGCCAGCCCACCGCAGGGCACACACACATACCAAGCGCACACTAGGGACAATTTAGAAACACCAATCCACCTAACCTGCATGTCTTTGGACTGTGGAAGGAAACCGGAGTACCCGGATGAAACCCATTAGACACGGGGAGAACATGCAAACTCCACGCAGGGAGGACCAAGGAAGCGAATGCTGGTCTCTTAACTGTGAGGCAGCAGTGCTACCACTGCGCCACCATGCCGCCTAGAAACAACCCGAATGCATTTATTTCATGAAAAAGTAATTATTCACTTTCAAGTAAGTTTGTGATTTTATGTTTTGCTGGTAAAAACAGATAGTGAACAAAGCGGACAAAATTCCACTGGGAATGCCCATAATGGCTGGTAGAATAGGCTAGTGGCTCACAAGCTTTTTGTCATTTATCCACTGTGTGACCATGAACAAAACCCCATAAATGCTCAAGTTATACAAATATTTGTGCAAGGCAAAAGCTGGTGGTCATTTTAGAAGAGCACCATACAAAATTTATAGGTTGATCATCAAGGATACCATATGTGCAGAAATTGCCTATACATATTATAACTCAGGTTTTTCTTTCCTAACTACATTGTGTTGTCAAGTGCTGTACAACAATCATACGAAAGCAGCCATCCTGCTCCAATTGTAAATGAGAGAAACAAAAACAACTGCTTAACTCTTAGCCAGTTCTTCCTCTTCTGCCTGTGCTCAATAAGCACTTTTATTTGTAGGAAAACTGTTCAGTAGCATGGAGGGGATTTCAGCTGATCCAGCTCCTCTTGGGGGAGGAGATAAGGGAGGTGTTTCACTTCTTCTTCTGCCCAGATTTGAGCTTCATTACACCAGCGCAGGAGGACCACCATCTGCTGACACAATTCTCTTGCCAAGGTCCACAGGATGCGGGTCGACTCGCAAACCACAGACAGCGTAGCAAAACATGTCGCACCATGGCAGCTTGGTTGATCGTCCCCAACTCCTGAGAGCAGCATGTATTGCTCAAGGACTTTAGAGTCAAAACCCCCCTGGCTCAACATGGATTTGTTAGGCACGTGGTAAGTTTACTGTAAACTGCCACATGAATGCATTTAAAAGAGCACAAGCATTGTTGTTTAATCCGATCTGGAGCCTTGCAAGCGGACCACTTTGAATTTTAAGGTGGATATGGGGACGGAAGCCAAAAAACATTCTGAGTTTGAGTTCTCGAATTGCAAATAAGTAGATCTACCCAAGTTATTATTGGAGTCCAGTTAGTTTAACCTGTCAACTATAATATATCATGTTTTGTTTTGTTTTTAGGATATTGGAACATTTTAGATGAAAATAAGATATTTTAAAGTACAGGAAAACCTTTATTATATCACTAGCTGTGTAAGCCAGTACTATAAAAAGCCCGGGGTCATAGAAACTATTGAAATTGTCAGAAAAAAAAACCTGAAATGTAGAGATGTCAGGTAATTGAAATGAACTACTCTGGGCATCTCTCTTCTTGGAGGATTTGTTTTGCTGATGTGCTTGCGTCGCTTGTGCATTAGCGGCAGGAGAAAAAGTAAAAAGGATACCGTTTTGCCGATGTTAGTGGCTAAGCAACTTTGTCTTTCTTTGGAGGTTTCATTTTGCTGACATGCTGGCCCCGCTTGTTTTATTAGTGGCTAAGCAAGTTTTCTGCTTCCTTGGAGGCGGAGTCCTTACCTTGACTCCACCTCTCACTTCCAAGCCAGACAGACACACACACTTCCATGTGTAGGCGTTTATATATAAGATGAGAAGGATCCCCTATCCATTTGAACACTGCAGCCTCCCACAATGCACTAGACACTTAGTGGCAAGCTCAACTCATTATTAGCTCATCTAGACTGTTCAATTGGGTTTTTATGTGTAAGAAAGACAGAGCATTCACAAGAGTACAGTGAGAACAGGCAAACTCCACACAGACATTGATAGTGCTGGGTATTGAAACAAAATCCCAGCAACCATGAGGCACCACTGTGCCACCGCCTTCCACCATGCTTCTTTCTAAAAATCAAGTGAAAATCTGGCTAGGCACACATTTTTATTTCCAATATTTATAAAGGAGTCCCTTTCCATTTAAACTTCAGTCAGACGAAGAGAGCTAACATGGGAGTGTTCAGCGTCATTCAGTATAATGCTTGGTTGGAAAAAGAAGGGGTTTGAGCAAACACCACTCTCTTTATCTATTTATAAATACAGCTTAGTGCAAGTTTTCAGTTGAGGAAGACAGAAGTTTCAAGGGAACCATGATGCTGGAGAGTGGTGGAGTGTTTCATTAGTAAGTGCAAGTCAGAATTTTGCTATACAGCGTGACAGTTATGACCCTTGTAAGTGCCAGGTAGAACAGATGGGTATGCCGGATCGGATGGAAAATAACTTCTTCCCCGGCTGGAGATCTTTAAAGGATGGACCATCGGGAACTAGAGGCCAGGTGAAGTTCAATTCCGCATACGACAGGTGGCAGTGACCCACCTGAGTTGTCCCAGTTTGGACAGCCACAGGGGTACATGGGAGTTGTTGCCAGAAATGCAGCCCTGTCGGGTGCCGTCGGGTGACACTGCCAGTGGAAGATCTCTCTGGTTTCCACATGACCTGGAAATGCCTCCAAGAGGACACATTATAGTGTTGGAAGCATTACCGAGTCCAGCTAAAAAGGAGCCTGCCACTTCACCTGGAATAGTCACAGTCGGGAAGAAGTGGGTGACACTCAATGGGAAGAGAGCGAGAGAAAAAGTAAAAGATTTACTTGATTATATTCTTGGTTTGGATTGCTTGTGCATGTTGATTAATATTGTGAAATAAAATCTTTTATTTGTACCCAGGACTATGTTGGGTACTATTGTGTCTGAGGTTTGAGGTTCAGTGGTGTCCCCTTGCGGTCACTCCCTATAATTTCACTCTAATACTGTAGTACTGTAATGCTTTATTGTTGTCAATAAGCATCCATTTATTAACATAACCTATGTAATCCAGTTTTAGGGTTGTAATAATATTCTCTTCATACATATAGGCTTAAACCGGCTTAATCCAATATGGTGTTGCAGAAATCCAGTGCCTATAAAGGCATTATTGAGCACCAGGTGGGAAACAACCTGGACAAGATACCTGCCATTTGCAGGTCACAGACCTTATGCAATAGATGCCAATTAATCTAACCTCCATGTCAGAAAGAAACAATGTGCAGACAACACACAGACAATGACTTAGTGCAGTAATGCTAACACATTTTACTCAGATTTACTCTGTTTATTCCTTATTCAATCCCTATTTCTGACTCATTGCGTGGCCCACAGCCTCTAAATGAAATAGTTGCACCCAATCGCAGGAAATTATAAAGCACCTTCGGATAGTGTTCACTAGAATCATAAGATGTCTATTGTGGTCAACAGTTGATAGTCTGCCAGACTGGACATCTCCCACCATCCATCAATATGGCAGATTTGTTAGAGTCAAAGCCTTTCCAGGCAGAAAAGAAATCAAGGCAGGAACCAACCCCCAGATGGCATGTATAACACATTCATGCATCCAACCAGTAGGCCAGTATCTCAAAGTAATAATTACAAGAGGCTTCAAACGAGTAATTAAATATAGATAACTGCAGAAATGGCAATAATGTCAGGAATGGCAGAAAGGGCAATAAAGTCAGGAGTGGCATGCACTAGAAGGGAAAGAATAAGACAAGAGGAGAAGCGAAGGAGTCCTGATTAAAACATGTCAGCTTTAATAATAAAACAGAGAAGTGCTGTCACCTACCTCACACCCATTTCCCAGTTACACTTATTTGAGAAAAGCCTAGAAAGCAAGCCGAGAAACTCAGCTCCTGGGAAACAGCTCCGGATCCACATCCAAGCATTAATCTGTTAATTCTGGCTGTAATATTCTGATTTTGTTAGCCACACTCTGTAATGACAGCTGCACTTCCCATTTCAATTATGGGGTGTTTTTTTTAACCCTAAAGTATTCCGAGAAGTAACAATTCATCACATTGTTCAAAAGTGCAATATCACTTTATATGGCCATCCAGGTGGCCAGCCATCTGCAGATTTACAGACAGTTGAGAATGGAGCATACGCTCATGTAATGTGTAAAAACCATGTTTGATGCTTGTATACAGTAAATGCAGGCGCCTCTTTGTCACAGTGTCCGAGGTTGTCACTTTGTGCCGACTCAGGATTTTTCATTACCAATGACAGCAAAGCACAACAACTGAACATCAAGAGAAGTAGAAAAAAAATCCTGACTTACTGACTTTCATTTTCTTTACTATACTGGTCCTGCCAATCCAGAATTAGATAAAAAGGCGCCTCTTAAAAAGTGAGAGAAGACACCACAGTCAGAAAAAAAATAAATAAAGAGCTTAATAGGGAATAATTGCAAAGATGTCAGGGAATGACAAATGAAGGAAATCAGACAATCAAATAAAGAGTGAAGGCAAATATTGGAAAGTCAGTGGTGCAATTGGTGGGGAGCTGGAAATGAAAAAGGACAGGCGAGCAAAGTGACAAAATGTTTGACTGCAGCCTCACTCAAGTGGGGAATGGAAGAACAGTTTAAGGTCTGCTGGGCACTTCACAGAAGAATAACAGAAGACACATTTATCTTTAATAACTGTAAATAACATTCTCTAACCCTCTGTGACTTGTAGAAGCCGGAATAGCACCCCAAACACCAGACACAATCGCACAGAACCAAGTCCTGGATTCAAAGAAGGATTTATTTATGATGAAGTACATCTAAACAGGCTTCTTTATACACTTCATCCAAGCACAATACAATGCTTCTCTTTTTTGTCTCTCTTCCCCCTTCTCCACAACACCTCCCAGCAACCTTTTCCATATCCTTCCACACTCTCGGTTGAAAATGTGGCCCCAGCATCACACCTGGGAGGCCCATCCATGTCTGGCATGAACTTCTTAAACAGGAGACGACCTCCATCTACAGCTCTGCCTTGGGGTCCCCAAGTACTTCAGCACGGCTGAACGCCAGGACTATAGTTCCCAGGTTGCTGTGCTTGGGGCACCACTGAGAGCAGCACCAGTGGGTTTGATACCACCCTATGTATCAGGAGTTTATCTATCCACAAAGGAAAGTCCCTCTCTGTCCTTCCAAACCAGCTGGGTAGCCCAACCATCCCAGACCTTCCATTATATGGGAGTGCTGGCTAGGTAAGGAGCCATCCATATTGTGTCATCTGGGACACCTCTTAATACAGTTCAGCAACCTTGGGACTGGAGCCAGTTCTGGTAGCATTGGGCACAAAGTAAGAACTAACCCTGAGCAGGAAACCAGTCAATTGTAGCACCCCCCATTCATACACACTCCCATTATAGAGCCACTAATTATTGGATTATGTTATTGGACTGCCATGAAGGACAGATGGGTACACCAGTCAGATGGAAAATAACTTCTTCCCCGTTTTTAAAGGATGGAGCAGCGGGAAATAGAGGCCAGATGAGGTGGCAGTGGTACTCCTAAGGTGTCACAGTTTGGACAGCCACAGAATTTTCATGGGAGTTGATGCCAGAAATGCAGCCTTGTCAGGGTCTCCTGGTACTGTTAGAGAACACTGCCAAAAGAAGACCGCCCTGTTTTCCACATGACCTGAAAATGCCTCCAAGAGGACACATTATGGTGTCAGAAGCATTACCGGGTCCAGTTTAAAAGAAGTCTGCCACCTCACCCAGATAAGTCACAGTTGGAAAGCAGCAGGTGACACTCAATGGGAAGAGAACGAGAGAAAAAGGAGAAGATTTACTTGTTTATAGTTGTGGTTTGGTTTGCTTGTGCACGTTGATTAATATTGTGAAATAAAATCTTTTATTTGTACCCAGGACTATGTTGGATACTATTGTGTCTGAGGTTTGAGGTTCAGTGGTGTCCCCTTGCAGTCATACCCTATAATTTCACTCTAATACTGTAAGTACTGTAATCCTTTATTGTTGTTAATAACCATTCATTTATTAACATAACCTATGTAATCCTGTTTTAGGTTTGCAATAATACTCTCTTCATACATAAAGGCTTGAACCAACTTAATCCAATATGGTGTTTCAGAAATCCGGTGCCTATAAAGGCATTATTGAGCACCGCATGGGAAGCAACCTGGATAGGATGCCGGCCATTTCCAGGTCACAGACCTTAGGCAGTAGATGCCAATTAATCTAACCTGTCCTTCCAAACCATTTGGGTAGCCCATCCATCCCATATATTATATGGGAGTCCTGGCTGGGTAAGGAGCCATCCATATTGTGTCATCTGAGACACCTCTTAATACAGTTCAGCAACCCTAAGACTGGAGCCTGTCCTGCTAGCACTGGGCACAAAGTAAGAACCAACCCTGGGCAGGAAACCAGCTAATAGTAGGCTCCCCATTCTTGCACACCCCCATTAGAGAGACACTAATTATTGGATTGTGTACATCTCTTGAGGTTTGGAATGAAATACCTGAATAAGAACTCACACAGACACAGAACAGCTTACCACTAACCCACTATGTTGTGTTACATTACTTCATACAGGAAAACATTGTGGTTCAAGGGTAAGCACTGCTGCTTCACAGCTCCAGGAGACTGCGTTTGAATTCTGGCTTGCTCACTGTGTGTGTAGAGTTTGTATGCTCTCCTCATGTCTGTGTTGGTCCTCTCCAAGTACTCCATTTCTTCTCCAGGCGAGTACTCCATTTCTTCTGCAGAAGTTAACTGTTAACTTGTGGCCCGCCAGGCAGGTACTGCCAGCTGAACCCGACACAGACAAGCATGGGACACAAGTTCAATGCACACCAGGTTCATTTTTCTTTTTCCCTTATGTGATATGCCTTCCCTGTTCCCCACAAGTATAACACAGTCCAAAGCATAGCACAATGCACAAACAATTAGTCCCTTCCTTTACTCCTCGGGTCAAGCTTTGTCTTCCTCCTCCCGATTCTGGCTCCCCGAGTGGTGGCTGCTGGCTCCTTTTATAAGGCACCCAGAAGTGCTCCAGGTGCTTGATGACTCATTTCCGGCAGCACTTCCAGGTGTGGCCGAAGAACTACCCATAAGGGCAGTTAATTTAACTTAATCCTGATACTCTATATGTTCAATTTCCTCAAAATAACTATTCATGGGGGCTCTAAAATCGGTACTGACCCCTACTCTCTTTTCTGTTTCTTTTTCCGGTTTCTTTGTGGTGGTGGCACACCTACTCAAAGCTTCATGATGCTCCAACAATGATGGACGGATTAAAAGGAAGAAGTCTACGTGACCATCATCATCATCAAGCACTTCCGTGAGAATCCTAAATCCAAAGAGGACTGTTTCATTTATGTTAGGTAGAATGCCCAGAGGGGACTGGGCGGTCTCATGGTCTGGAATCCCTACAGATTTTATTTTTCTCCAGCTGTCTGGAGTTTTTTTGTTTTTCTGTCCCCTGGCCATTGAACCTTACTCTTATTCGATGTTAATTAATGTTGATTTATTTTGTTTTATAATTGTGTCTTTCATTTTTCTATTCTTTAATATGTAAAGCACTTTGAGCTACTGTTTGTATGAAAATGTGCTATATAAATAAATGTTGTTGTTGTTGTAAGGGCTCAGCAGCTCCTGCTGCAGCACCCCCTGGCTGTGCCTGCACATCCCAACAGGGCTACACCACACTCCAACTCCCATGAAGCACTGCGGGAGTCAGAGGCATTGCTGCAACCCGGGGGGTTGCCATCTGGTGTCCTGGGGGAGGTAACGCTCCGGCCACACTTGCTCCCTTGTTCTCCCAGCGTGGAGACGTCCTGGCCGGGTAAAGGCCCCGGCCGCATGCTACACTCTGAATTAATATGATACATCCCTATGATGCACTGGCACCCTGGCTGCAGTTCTTTTCTGATGCTTCCAGGCATCACACCCCTAAAACTGGAAGAAAAATATTAACTAATTGGGTTTAAGATGATTTTAAATAGTAATTTGTATATTGAGCATTATCTCAAATCACCAAAAAGAATTAAACAGAAAAAAACTGTTATTTTTGACATCTGAGTGGACTTTTTATCTTTTTGTAAATCAGGGTATTAAAAGTCCATTTGAATATAATACAATCATATGTGAGATATCCAGTAGAGCAGCAGAACAGTCAAGTTGTAAATGTTTACAAAATTTGATTTTAATTCCTAGCTTATTGACTCTCCATACAGAACTTACATATTTTCCCCATGTCCACTTTCTTCATTGCAAAGATATTTAAGGCAGTAGAGTTGATGATTCTAAACCTTGTGGAAATGAATGTGTCATTTAATGGAATGCCATTCAGTTCAGAGTTAATCCTGCCTTGCTCTAATCGTGCTGGGATAGGCTTTGACTTCAAGCTATGATGTAAAATAATGGCTAGTGATGTTCAGTTTAACAGCTGATGACCTTATTAAAATGGGTGCACATGAGCTTATATTTTAGGATTTTTACATTAAATGGCATTGTGTGAACCTCCTCCGCAGGGCTGGCTCCTAACTTGCATCCACCGTTGCCTGTTCCAGCACTGATAGGTTTTGTAATGGATAGTTGTTATTGATCCATAATAATAAAGTGGTAATATTTTGTAAATTAAGTTGGGATATTAAATTACTGTATATTCATCCATCCATTATCCAACCCGCTATATCCTAACACAGGGTCATGGGGGTCTGCTGGAGCCAATCCCAGCCAACACAAGGCGCAAGGCAGGAAGAAATCCCCAGGCAGGGAGCCAGCCCACCGCAGGGCACGCACACACACACAGACTAAGCACACACTAGGGACAATTTAGGATCGCCAATGCACCTAACCTGCATGGTTTTGGACTGTGGGAGGAAACCCACGCAGACACAGGGAGAACATGCAAAATCCACGCAGGGAGGACCCGGGAAGTGAATCCAGATCTCCTTACTGCGAGGCAGCAGTGCAACCAATTATTAATTATTAGAAGATATTTATGTTATGGTATCTTCAGTAGTATTAGGTGCAACTATCTAAAATACAGTTATCGTAATCTCTGTCAAACATAAAAATGTCACTTAAACTTTACACTCACTCTTCAGTTCGATGGGCAAATGGGTTAACAGCCATGTTCAATATCACATGCAGCTGTTGAAACATCCATCCATCCATTTTCCAACTCGCTGAATCCAAACACAGGGTCACGGGGGTCTGCTGGAGCCAATCCCAGCCAACACAGGGCACAAGCCAGGAACCAATCCTGAGCAGGGTGCCAACCCACCGCAGGACACACACAAACACACCCACACACCAAGCACACACTAGGGCTAATTCAGAAACCCCAATCCACCTAACCGGCATGTCTTTGGACTGTGGGAGGAAACCGGAGCGCCTGGAGGAAACCCACGCAGACACGGGGAGAACATGCAAACTCCACGCAGGGAGGACCCGGGAAGCGAACCCGGGTCTCCTAGCTGCGAGGCAGCAGTGCTACCAATTATTAATTATTAGAAGATATTTATGTTATGGTATCTTCAGTAGTATTAGGTGCAACTATCTACAATACAATTATCGTAATCTCTGTCAAACATAAAAATTTCACATAAACTTTACACTCACTCTTCAATTCGATGGGCAAATGGGTTAACAGCCATGTTCAATATCACATGCAGCTGTTGAAACATTCAGGTTTATATTTCTGAACCAAGCACCTTAGCAATACCAGAACGCATAACTATGCCCGCTATGCTTCTAGTAAATCATCTCTCTGACTGTGCCAGTTTCATCGTTCCCTGTGTCTCGTGGCCCCCTTACCTAAGGCACTGTGACCGTTCCTGCCAAACAATCAGTCTGTCACTATGCAGGGGCCCACTGACCGCATACTGCTGGCAAGCCTGAGGCATGCAGTGCGTTAGGCGGGGTTGGAGCTGCTACACAACAACTACTCTTTGAGAACCACTTCCAAGCGGCATTTCCATGACAATAAAAATATAATCATCTGATTTTATTCATGAATATTTTATTATGCTGATGCTCAAAAAATCTTGTTTGCTTTTATTGGCATGAGCGACTGAAGTAGTTAGCCGTGTCAGACGAATGAAAATTCTTCAACAATATATAAATCATAAGTGCAAACATGAAAATTAAGGCAATCCAAAGGAAGGCAAGTAGCCTCTCCCCTTAAGTTAGGAAAACCTGATTGTGCAATGAAGATTTGTGCACAAGACTTATGATGAAAAAAAACAGATAATGTTGCAGTCATTTGTAAATAGTTAAATCTGAATAGAGTAGAAGAGATGGAGAAAAATGAAAGAAGAAATGCCATGGGTGAGGCAAGGGTGAACCCCAAAACAGTGAAGGTGTTTTTAGGAGAAATAAGACAACTATCTGCACGCTTCTCACTCCATACTATAACACATCTGGGGCGTCACTTATACCTGTATGTCCACAATGATGGTGCAAAGTATGGGAAGATCCCACTGCAAAACTTCACTAGGTGAATATGTAGATGGTAGACCATGCCTCATATAGTGGGGCCCCATATGATGAATCTCCAGGGACACCTTTATAATAAAGAGAAAGACTGATGACATGAGAGGGTGTAAAAGAAATATTCTACTATTACACCAGAGGGCAGACAAGCATTTATATGTCAAGAGTGAGTGATCCTCTGTTCAGCAAGTAAAATGGGATATGGCAGGGAATCAGCCACTGCAGAATTTATAAAATATGCAGTTAGGGAACCGTCTTTAAGACAATGCCACAAAGATCTCAGCAATACAATGACAGTGGGAGTTGATACAGAGAGCTATAGTCTGGACTCCCTGTGTTAAAAGTGACCCTCCTGTACTCTAGAAGTGACTTTAGACCAGGCAGTGGCCTTAACACCATTTAACACTACAGGATGGGACTGTGGTAGTGAAAAGAGTTTAGATGAGGCTCGCTACTGGACTGGGAGAAAAAGGCCACAACTGAGAAAGATAGAGAGACAGAAAAAGAGACAGGAGATGAGAAACAGAGTGCTTTAGAATGGTAGTCATGAGTTAGGCAGGTAACAAGCCAACCTATGATTTAGATAGCGGTGGGGACTGCGGAGGAAAGCCTAGCGAGTTAAAAGGTTTTCTTTTAATGCCTCCTCTTGGGAAAACTAAAGTCTCATCTATCTATCTATCTATCTATCTATCTATCTATCTATCTATCTATCTATCTATCTATCTATCTATCTATCTATCTATCTATTGTGATCACTAGGGGTCATGTCAGACCCAAAAAAAAACAAAGACACATTATTTCACAAAAGGATTATTTTTTATTAAACAAAATAACGTTCCATAGTCTTCTTCACATAAAAAGTCCTTTCTCTTTCTTTCTTTTCTCCTCCTCCAAACTTCCTAGGCAAACATTGTCCTTCTCCTCTCCTGACACGCCTGGGTGAGGCAGAGGTTTTCTTTTAACCCAGAACCAGGAGTACTTGTGGTGTCTTTGCACTATTGAGACAAGCATTTCTGAGTCAGGAGGAAACTCCATCTGAAAGAGGAGCCTCTTGCCAACAGCACCCTCTAGTGGTTGCATGGACCCCCACTGGGGCTGCTTTCCAGAACTTCAACTTCCATGCAGTGCTGTGGGTGTCCAAATGGAAGCTACGTAGAAGGGATGCTGTAACCCAAAGTGCTAGGGAAAAAGGAAAAGGGAGCAGTAGCCAACCCAGCCAGTATGCCCACCCAACCATTCCATTCACCCAAAGACCTCCCAGCTAGGTTAGGGTACACCATCCATCTCGGTCAGGATGTTAGCTCATCCATGACATCTATCTATCTATCTATCTATCTATTATAGTGTGTTTCCAATCTATCTATCTATCTATCTATCTATCTATCTATCTATCTATCTATCTATCTATCTATCTATCTATCTAGTTTATGTGAACCACCATTAATTTTAACAGGGAAAGATGTAAAGACAGTGCTCTCCTTTCTCAAATTTCATACTCCCTGCCCCTCATCTTTCTGATCTCCTACAGTACATGACATCTCAGTCGCCTGGATATTACCTCCCAGCATTGTCCACTAATAAGTAAGACTTCTGAAACCTTCTAGATTCTTGAAATTGTAGTGAAAATGTAGTGTTAAAAATATCACATATACCATATATAATATATATATTATATTTTATAGAACCCTTTCTATCTATCTATCTATCTATCTATCTATCTATCTATCTATCTATCTATCTATCTATCTATCTGTCTCAGACTTGAAAATGTCTGGTGTTCCTTACCTGTGCTCAACTCTCAAGACACACACTCTAATTACTTTTTATGGATGATAACAATGAGCCGGTGAATAAGCAGAAGCATTCATGAATTCAGCAGCAAAACACTGCCACCTACTGCGCACAAAATATCTTCAAAGACTCTTTGCACACTTGTCTGCTGCCACAATCTGCACAGAAATAAATGGCGTTTGATTTCAAATGAAAAGTTTTCCTGCCCAGATGGCAACTTCAGTTCTGTGATGAGCCCCAATTAAGCACTCAAGGCCTACAACGAGATGACAAGCCGAAAAAAGATGTCTATATTAGGAAAGCACTGCCATATTCTTTAAATGTTGAATTTGTTAGCTTTTCCCTGTGTTCAATGAAACGTTGTTGGTGAGTTGTAATTATTTGTCAGTTATTAATGTAGAGCTGAAAGTGAAAAGTACTTTGTCTTTGACCATAAAGGTAGAATACATAAATGAAATATATCAAAGTCATACTAGAAAAACATTAGTTGTTCTGGTAATTTACATGGTTAGAAATTACCAATAATGTACTATAAGTACATTTACGGATAGATGGAGTGCTGCATGATCAAGTTACTGCATTTTACTGTGAAGAGAGTGCACACTGGGTTAATAGTTGATTAAAAATGATCCTTTTGTGAATCTAATTGTAGATATGTGCATATGTGGGCCCTTTGATGGTTTGGCTCTTGCCTTGCACCCAGGTCTGTCTGTATATTTTTTGGCTCTACACAACCCTGAATCAAATTAGGTCGGCTTGAAAATATTAAAGATTTCTAAAATAGACTTTCTTAATTCGATTAACTGAGTTTGTAAATGTATAGCTGGACTATTGCATACATTTCCAGACACCCATTTACAAATTTCAAAATGCACCAAGCATAAAAGGATGGCACGGTAGCACAGTGGTAGCGCTACTGCCTCGTAGTAAGGAAACCTGGGTCCTTCCTGCATGGAGTTTATATGTTCTCATGTCTGTGTGGGTTTCCTCAGGGTGCTCCAGTTTCCTCCAACAGTCCCAAGACATGCAGGTTGGGTGGATTGGTGATACTAAATTGGTCCATGGATTTGTACATGTGTTCACGTGCGATGAACTGGCACCCTGTCCAGGGTTTGTTCTTGCCTTAAACCCCTGTAACCCTATTCAGGACAAAGCAGGTTAGAAATTGACTGATTGACAAAAATTAATTTACATAATACCTTTTACAGAGTACACCATAAGAAGGTGCTTGACTAAGTACAACAGAATTTAGGTGCAGTGGCCTGAGCATTCATGGCCTGAGCATTTCGAGAATATTTGCAGCATGTTAGAACATTAGCTAGATGTTGCTTGGAAAGTAAAGTGTGCCTTCTGGCTTATTTCAAGATTTTATTAAAATCAAATGAATAAAACTCAAAACTTTCTAAAAATAACTGAATATTCTTAATTCAATTCAGGATCATTAGGTTCCATGACCTATAGTGGCACAAATGGGCACAAAGCAGGAAACAGCCTAAACAAGGTACAAGTCCAAAACAGCCCAGACAAGGTGCAAACCCTCACTCACATAGCACCAATCTAAATCATCGATCAACTTAACTTGCGTGTGTTGTAGCTATTAGACCCTGTGATTCACAAATATTTTTCCATCCATCCATTTTTTTATTCTGATTTCCTTCAATACAATAATTGCAGGTTGCCAGGGAGAATCCTTACAGCATCAAAATCACACATTCTTTTATAACAAAACATGAATAAGCATCATCTGCCATCGGGAAACATAATATAAGAACACATAAGTAATATGCAACTTAAGTATAATTTATCTGACACCATGGCATTCATTATAAAAGCACCACATCTGTAATGTTTGTATTGCATGCAGTCATCTTTATTGGCTTTGCAGTGATATTTGGATTTTCACAATAAGCACCACAGAAGTAAAACAATGACGGCTATGAAACTCGAGGGGGACTCAAGACTGCAGGATGGACTCATGTTTTCGTGTCACAATGAAAAAAAAACATCCATACATGATATGATTTTGGGGAACTTTTTAAAATTAAAAAATTTAAAATTAAAGAGAATTCTTGCCAAATCTGAAAAAATTATCACAATGAATAGCTTTTCATGATTTAATTTTTCTGATAAACTTTGGAACTCTTTCTGTTAATGACAGAGTTGTGATTTAAACAATTAGACTTAACAGCACAAAATCTGTTAAGATTAGTACCATGGTAAATGGAATCGTGGGTTAATCTTCACAGCTCTGGTCGGAAAATATTCAGCCATCTCATTCATCTAGAGGTTCAGTATATGCCAATGTAGGCGCACTTGAAGGTGGTGGGTGGGCTTAGACTCTCGCTCCACATTTATACACCTGTGTGTGCCTTTCAGTACATGTTGAATCCAAGTGATGGGGCAAAACCATCTGCATCAAGAAGCAGAAAGTGAGTCAATCAGTTTACACCTATGAGCAAGAGCATGCTGTGTCCTTGGGGAATGTCAGCATCTACCCTCATCTAAGGTAAATGAGGCCTGTTTGCTTCCTCTCTCCCTTTTGGGTGCGCCTCTCCTTTCCTCGTGTAGTTCATCTACTTAACCCAAGCATCATCTATGCAGCATTTCACATGAGGATCTTTCAGTGTTTTCCTCTCTTACACTTCCATGTAGGTAAAATATCAAGTAAATAGAAGAATTCCCACTAACAACAGAAGCAGTTCAGCCAAGCACTCACATTCTCAGTTGGTCTATAAGGTGAACAGCCTGTACAATATTGGTATGCAAAGTTGGTAAGAACCATGAATTCAGGATAAGAATTGAGTGTACAAGTTAAGTATGCCAGACATATGATGAAGCCTTCCCAAAAATTACTGGGCTGTGATTACACAGATTTATATGAGTCAAGCATATCTATTGTCATCGGACAATGTACCCACACAGATTATTACAATAAGTTCCAAAAATGGGCGTGTTCACACGTAAAGAACAGTCGGTTCAGTTTACATCCAAACTTTATATGTTCGGAATCTAATGAACCTCATTATATTCAAATTCAGTGTGTAAAGAAAAAGAAATATTCTTAAATTCACTTAAACACATCGATAAGTAATATGAAGCACTATAAGCATGGAAAATATGCTATATAATCAAAATGTTTATTATTATTATATGCTGTCTTAAAATACTCAATTTTACATCCACCTTAATAGCAGTAGAGTGTTGTACCGTGTTAGCCATAGATTGATACAGGAGAAAGTAGGGTGAAATGACACCTTTTATTGGCGAACTACATAGATTACAAATGGAAGCTTTCGAGGCAGCTAAGGCCCCTTCATCAGGTTTAGGTTACAAGGTTACACCTTGCCTGATGAAGGGGCCTTAGCTGCCTCGAAAGCTTGCATTTGTAATCTATTTAGTTAGCCAATAAAAGGTGTCATTTCACCCTAGTTTCTCCTGTATCCACCTTAATAAAAAGATAAGTGTCTGTGTTTATGTGTTCACCTCTGTCATTCCAAAAAATGGAGCATCACAGACATTTTCGTAATAAAACGCATTGCATTTGTCATTCCAACAAATGGCACATCTCAAGTATTAACGTTATTTTACAAATCCCATACCAAATGGCAAATAAAACACACATACATTGCATGGTGAGAGGTCTACTTTTATTACTTAGATTTCATCCATTCTTAAACAGGTAGCACAGCTAGTTTATGAAAGAAATTTGTGAAGCTAAAAAGTTTAGTTTCATTTAGCTATGTGGGGTGTGTCCTGTAGATTCAAATCGAAAATTTGAAAAAAAGATATATTAACGTTGGGAATAAAGCATAAATGTTCTGACAAGTACACCTCAAGAATTTAACTCTCCATGTTTTAAGAACTTGTAATAATCTGACAGTATAAGTCAGTTGATGATATTTGTCACCCAAATCCTCGTTAACTGGTTTTTATCAATGCTGCTAGGTGACACAAAATGTAATGATGAAAAATTTAGCAAAAGCAGGGGAAGCTTTGATTTCTAGATTTTTCATTGAGTAAATTAATGGTCTTGATTGTAATGGGGTACAAAATGATGTTATATATGATGACCTCCTGTATGATACTGTAAATCCCATTATTAGCTCGATATTATGACTTTCATATTGTATTGTAACCTTTATTTTGTGACTTTTATGTAGCATCCTCCCTCCCTGGCTTGTTATGACAGCTGTATGCATGTTACCGTAAACTGCATTTGTCATATTGATGATTTTTACAGTATATTGTGATCATAACAATTACTTATGAATACTTTTAAATTGCTCCAGTTTTTTATTTTTGGCCTGGCATCTCCTGACTCACTAGTGCAAGAAACCCCCAGATGTAGTATACCATTCCACACATCTTGATGTTTAATTTTTGCTCCCTAGATTCAAAAAGACTAATTTCTAGGCCATTTTTGGACTACAGTATGTTTTGTGCAGGAACTAACACCCTTATGATAAAGAGTAAACAAATAGGTGCCAAAAATGATCAGAGGAACCCGAAGTTGCACATGCCCCATCAACTGACCCCAGAGGTTCATGCCACTAATGGGCTACAAGTGGTTAAAATTACCCCTTCTTACAAAACTTCTAAAAAATGGGGATCAGTAATACAGATAGATAGATAGATAGATAGATGAAGTGTCATTGTATGCTGTTTCAAGATTGCTGATCGTAAACATGAAATATTTTCAACATTTCATTCTTTACCAGCCCTCTAACAGCCGCTCCCAAAAAACTTAAAAATGACAAATTTCAAACATAAGCATTAGGGGTATCATCTTAAGACTATTTCAAAGTTTATGATTGTGAATACAGTATGATGTTATTTTTAATCCTTTATCAGGGATTTAGCCCTCTGGATTTCCATCAGAAGGTGAAAAATGACAAATTTCTATTACAATCAAGAATATTTAGACTTTAAACATTTAAAATGAAAAAAGTAAGGTGCAACTCTTCTTATCTATGATGTACATCTGCCTCATGAAGTAAATCATTACATTTCTTATGAACACCCCACATTAGGGTGGCTCATGTTAATTCAAACTTTTACGCTTTGTATCATAACTTTTGAATTGCAAAATGTTTTTATTGTGAATTGGATATGTTATTCCTCGTCTGGCTTGTTGTGATGTATACAGCAGTATAATAAGTAATGGAAGGCTTGGTTGGATTGGCATCCTGACTGGGATTGGTAGTTATGTCTTACCCGGCCGGGAGTCTATCATGGATGGACAACCTGAATGAATGGGCATTCCGGCTGGGATAGTTGCTGTACCTTTTCCTTCAGTCCCCTATATCAAAATGTTTCATTTAATTTGTAGCTAACTGTCAAAAGTATAATGTCTTATTGTACTGTAATCTCTGTCTAAAGAAATGCATCACTGAGTTTAATGCATCATCCCTGTATGCCTTAATTATTATGAGTGTGGGTTATGAATATTTTGATGACTTCTATATTGTAAAATGCACTGCATTATATTGTGAATTTAGGGTTTCACACCATTACTAGCTAGACATAATGTCTGCATTGTGGATTATATTGTAGTGCAAACTTTACCCATTATTCCCCTCATAATTGGTTGTAGTGATAATATATTGTGCACTGCATGATAATGACCTCTGTATTATAAAATGAATTATCTTGTGAGTTTTGTGTTCCAAGCCACTCTAATGAGCCATATTATTGTTAAATACATACCATCAGTGTTTTGCAGATTCAGAAGCCTGGCTTCAAACCCCAATCTGGTTACTGCCTGTTTTGAGTCCACACTCTCCACCCTATGTCCACATTAGCTTTCATCTAAAAGTTGCCCAGATTATACTAACTGGCAAATCCAATTTGGCCGAGATCAGGAGTACTCAGATGAGTTTTCGAAAACTGATCACTGTCTTGTAAATGATGCTCTGCCTCTGCCTCCCCTCAAATCTGAAGTCAAAAATAGCTTAGCTAAAAAGGTTGAGGTCATTGAAATTAAAAAAGTGGGTGCATTTATCTAAGAAAATGTGTATTTAATGTTGGTTCATTGTGTATAAGGACAAGATCATTTCCAAGTTCAGATACTTTTGTGTGCGTGACTATGTTAACTTGAAAATGGGCACATACCAGTATTTCTAATAAAATGCGTCATCTTTGTAGCACCTTTCTTCTTAATGAATAGGATTGGCAGTGGAATCATACTGGCCTTTATCTATGGTAGGTAGCGGTAAAGTGTAAGTTAAGCAATTTTGTGCTGAGAAAAGATGTTAGTTTATTGTTACATTTCTAATAAGAGCCATACAGAAGGACAATTGTTAATTGTTCATTGTTAAGGAGAACAATTCAGGAGTAAAGTTAACTTGAACAAATTAAGCATAAAGAAAGAATGAGGAAAGGCCAGCTCAAGGTCAAAGCTTTACATACAGTGTGGGCATATTTCACATTCACTGCTTTATTTTTTAAATATTGTGTCATAAATCAAGCAAATAATTACTACAATAATAGTACATTAATATGTGTAGACATGATTTAACTAAGCAGAGTTTGTATGAAGTTCTTTTCCCATAGAGATTCAATAATTGAAGCAGGAGGTGCCCAGACTTTTCTGCATGATTGTACTTTATGGAATGCATAGCTAATACCCACTGTGAAAGTGAAAAGACCACATTAACTTACAGCTAATGTTTTCTGCTGATATTTACTTTATTCTACTGCAACTGAGGAGACATGTAAATCAGGGATAACCACCTCCAAGCATGATGTTGACATTATTTGGGTTATCAAGAGTGATTTAGTTAACTGAGAGGACCTCCTTTGAAAAAGTCAAACTCCATCTTTAGTTAGCTTATATTTCAGTCTTCTTCCTTTGTGTTCCCCAGTAGGGCATTTTGGTTTATTTTTCAGGGATAGCAATCCTCTTGTTCCACTTTTGCCATTGTCTGGACATTTAATCCAGGTGGTCTGACTGGAAAGTGAACTCCTCATTCTCTGACCTTTCTTGCCTTTTAACCAGACCCAAGACCACGGGACTTGATGTGTCGTCCTATCTGCTGTAGACCTCATGAGGCTTAGCTTCTCTGGATTCCTATAAACTTCCTTTTCTGTTCACCATAAAAAAGCTTCCAGAGCTGTCTATTGTTCCTCCATCTGTTCTTCTCTCGGATCTCACAGGCAGCTGTGGAGCAAATGACATTACTTACATTACTTTGTGATCATAATAAAATCATTGGCATGGAACTCAATTTGGTGAAACTATTACAAATGAAATATATAAGGGTCATTCTTCAACAGTTGCCATACCAGCCAGTTAAACACACATAGAGATATTCATCGGATTAGAGTAGTAGACTCTTTTTTGTGATTATTTTTTTTTACACTAGAATTACCAAATCTTATGAAAATACTTGTAATCCCGGCCCAGCTTAAATTTAATCGCACCTTTCCGTCAGCATCTTTTGTGTTGTAAATGTGTCGATAAGCACAAGCAGCAGGCAGCCTGCTATTCCACCCCTCCACCGCTGCAGAAAGTTCTCTCAGTTTACCTGCGTGTGAGTTGCCGTGAGTTGTAGAGGGTAAATAATATTTCGTCATTTGGAATACATGCATTTCATGTGTGTTCTGTGTCTACAACAGTCAATGTAAACACATTGTTAAAACAGAAATGTTTTTCACGTTTTAGTAATAATTGACAAAATGTAGACTTGAAGGGTATAATGTGTGGAGCCTGAAGTTCAAATATCAAATAAAAACTTTCACAAAAGGTACAAGAATAACAAAATAAGTACACTTTTATTCAACAATATAACTGCAAAAAAAGAACTCCCGTCAGGGGGCACAGTGGTAAGAACTGCTGTCTCGTAAAAACATAATCACAAACTGGACTTTGCATAAGTTGGGCCGGGATTATAAATGCTTTTGTAGACTTTGGTAATTCTAGTGTTAAGAAGGTCATAAAACAAACCAATATATTAAAATGACAAACAATCATTATATGAAGTAAATTTTCACAGTATCTTTTACTAGTCCTACATTCTGTGCCCTACCACCAGGGGCCTTCCACACCACCACATTTAACCAAGGGAATGACTGCATCACACGCCTCTGCATATGAAAGCACAATCCCAGTAGTGAATGGCGTCACTTCCTTAAATCATGGATGCAGACAACTTCAGAAGAATCACAGTGAAAATGTTAGCCAGTCAGTTCTTCAACACAATTAGATCAGTGGTCTTCCATCTACATACAAGGAGAAGTTTAGCAGCTACAGTGTCCAGACATTAGAATCTGTGCTGGTGTACCGTCAGAGCAAGGCTTGAAACATCTACTGTAAGTGTATAAGAATATGTAAGAGAAGCATTGCAGGAATAATGCACGACAAAACTGAAAAGGGTGAATGAGCAAGAGATTGGAGACCAGAAAACTAGAACAGACGAATAAAACCAGCACATGGGACATCATTTGGGCATAAGTGATAAAGGGGATTATGGTTGATGGCATAAATCCTTATACTTATTATACTCATTTTGCAGTTTCTTCACAATACATATATATTTATTCATCTACCTATCTATTTATTAATTGCATCATTTGCCCTGTGAGAATGCATCTTTGTTTTTCATGTTTCTGGTGCTGCATGCATATATATTTCCATTTAGGATTATAAAGATAATGTAATCTAATCTAATTCAAATGTAATTTATGAGCAGTAAAGTGTAACCTATGCACAAAGTTAAGATGAGTACATTGATGATTGGGCTTTCTTGATGAAAATCTGATATTTTTGAAAACTGTATCTAAGCAAAGAGACAAGTATAAGGTGAGATCCTGAGACTACTGAGAGACCACTGAGAGATGAGGGGTGGGGGTTTATAGGAAGCCTCACATAGCAGGGACTGAAGAACTGAGAGATAGGCTTTCGGACTAGTGTAGGAGGAGGCCCTTAAGTTCACTTTGTTAAGTTCAGGCATTTCCCAGGTCATGGCTAAGTATTGTTGTGAAATATACTGCTCCTGGTCTAAAGTGACCTGAACTGCTTACCAGACTGAACAGCAGGTGTATAACAAAAACAGGAAGAGACAGATATGTTCCAAAACTGTGTGATTAATATCTTTTTCTAATTCTGAGCAGAAGTACATGGCCACTGTATGAAGTACAACCACACTGTTTCCACCTGCTTGGCTTAATTATTGGCAGAGAGAAAACATGGAGGAAGCACATCTCAGCAGATACAACCTGCATAGCGTTAACTGGGCAGAAAATCGAAATATGTTCACCGGGAAGTGCCCTTGAAGGCTCAATTTATAAGGGAGTTAGGTAGGACTCTTAGTCACCAGCAAAAATGAGAAGCAGGGGTTACCTCTTAAAGCGAGAGAAGAAGCTGAGTAAGCCAATATACAGTAAGAGTCTTCAGTGAGAAGCGATAAATGCACTTAATAGATCCGCTTAGACAGTGAGAAAAAAATGAGAGTTGTGTTAGCTACCTAAGGGAACCAAAGAAGTGCTCGTCTTTGACTGTTTGTTAAAACAGGTAGCAAGATTTCAGCCAGCGTTAGAGTTGTGCAGGCTAATTAACTACATGACTGGAATAGAAACGACTAGCATCATCTTGAAATGTTTGGGGCAATTACAGTGTTTAAATTAGTTGTGACACAGAGCTTGGATCTTCTCCCTTGATACATTCCTATAGTTCAAGGCAATGAGAGTGGGGTGAATGTGAAAAGGAATGAAAGGCATATGAATATTTACACAAAAATGTTCACACAAAAATGTTAATGCGTAATAGGATGGTGCACCTAAATGGGTAATGTTTCTAGCTATTACAATTGGACAACACGTTTGCACAAATTCACAATGCTAAATCAAAATTACTGTTCTACATTAGACCCATGTTCAGAGTTGTCAGTTTATCTATTCATATTCTGGGCCCGGTGTTGTAATGCAGGACCCCTTATCCCAGTTTAGCATCGGGAATCAGTGGTAATGTCCTTACAAAGCACAGTTATTTACAAATCTACTGTTCAGGCTGTATCAGTGGAGCAAAAGGTAGGAACTAACCATGGACAGTCCCAATCCTTCACTCACATACATGTCCACAATAAATAACACCAAATTGAGACCTTCCAGTCAACTACAGCTGCCAATATCTAGGATATGTAAGGAAAACAGTGTGCCCAACAGACACTAAATGGGAACACAATTACGCCATCAAACTTGGGTTCCTGGGGTAGTTTACCAACAGGGCAGACTCCTATATGCCACTCAAGCCTACTGAGATGTGAGCAGTGGAAGGCCTAGCATGGTACAATGTCTAACACGAAACTTGCTCAGTGAATAATGATAATACCGTGGTACTATAGAAAAATCTTAGGATGGGCAAAAAATATTTGTAAACTAACCATCTGAGCATGAAATGTTGATTTGCTCATCAAAACACTGTAGAAAACAGTATTAGAATAAATACAAATAAACCTTAATGCATTGAAAAGTATGTTTTGTGTGGCCTCATTTAAAATACAAAACTGAAATAATTTTTGGTTCACTGCTGTCCAAGTACTCTTGTAGTCTAATACTGCTACTGTTCTATCTTCAGACGTTCCCTGCAAGTAGGTCTTAAATGTATTTGCAGTGTATATGGGTTTGCTATTGTGCTGAAATATGATTTTTTCGCCAATAAGTCATTTTCCCAAAGATACAGAATGATTAATCAAAATCTGTTTCTATTTCTCTGCAGTGGTCATTCCATTGATTTTGCTACATCATTAGATAAATGTATTCCCAGACCATGACAGATCAGCCAGTGGGCCTCACCTAAGGCAGCACATAGACATTAATGCACTCCTCACCAACTCTTCTTCTGGCATACTGGCACCTTTATTAAACAATAAAACTCATCATTGCCACTGGTTATCACTCCATGCTTTCTAGTTTCCCCAGTACTGCAGGCTCATCTACATCTGTCATCTTTTGACAACTGGTTTCTTATTCCCAGAATGCCCTGCAAGACTGCTTCTTGCAAGACTTCACAACACTATTGAGTCTTGTACTTTGGTGTCAGATGATTTTGTCACATTCTGAGCATGCACTTCACTAGATTTTCTTCTCTTCTGTAAGTAAACTTTAAATATTGCTCATCAGAGGCAGGCAGAGGGCATCCATTGCATTTTCTGTCTTTAACTCACCCAGCTTGTTCAGCTCTTTTTATGACAGCTTGAACACCACATCTTGAAAATCCAGACTGGTGTGCCATTGTTCCCTGACTGTCTATAGACTTGCTGATACCAAACTATTTTTATGTCCGTCAAAGTGGTTCAGCTTAGCATAATAACAGCAGAATGTGAAAAAGTCTTGATGTGTAGTATGATTTTTGCATTGCTTTTCCACTTTTAGAATCCCTTTAATAAATCTTCATATGCATATGTTTCTGTAGTTTTATAATTTCTTGCTATTTTGCACTGATAGGATGGCATCCAATTTTGTTGTACTTGTGCAATGACAATAATCATATTCATTAATTCATTTCCATAACTCTCCTTGAAGTACTCCAGTATTTGTGCTTACCGTACAATCTTCATTTATTTTGTGATAAAAATTATTGAAATGCAAAACAAATATTTTATAGGGAAACATAAATGATTCAATCCAAACTTTTTTGTTAAATTGATGTCACTCCTAGTAACTACCTCATTAATTTGAATCAGGTCTGCATGAATGGAATGACTGGGGTGCCTACAGGAGAGGCATGACAAACTAAAAATGTGTTTTTTCTAGTGTGGTAGAAGTTAAAATATTAATTAAAGAAAGAAACCTCCTCAACTAGGACATGTCTGATAAAACCATTATTGAAGTCATAAACCAGGCAGGAGAAAGTGTCCATTGTGTCTTTAATTATATCTGGATAGAGGGAGCATTCATCACAGCAGTCTGTTACAAAATGATCAGAAGAATAGGGGCAGAGGTCCAATTCATAAACAACTAAATTTACATATTAGTCCTGATTATTGCATACATATCACCTGACATTTACTCTGATTGGTTAATTGGCTTGCACACCCAGATAATGTAGTAAATAAAAGTCTGTTCTACCATACTCTTATTCTTCTTATATCTTCTATATGATAAAGCAATCACATTAAAATCAGTTTTCCCTTATATGTGTAACCCCCTTGCACCACCCTTCCTTTAATCAGTGTGCAAGAACCTGAGCTCTTTATTATGGTGTCGTCACCTCTATTGTTTGCATGTACAATATATGCCACCTTCAGCCTTTGAACGCATAACCAAATCACCATTACTCAAATTTTAAATAAAAAAAAAAACTCTCTTTACTTAAATGCAGTTTTCCAAACTTGGCGTTTTACAAATATATACAATACATAATAAAACACAAACACTAAATTATTTACAGCTATACATATATCGTCGGTCCGATACTACTGGTGAGCTCACCCTTCTTAATTACCACAGTCAGTGAAGTTTACTCACTACGCTGGGGACCCCAAACTGTAGCTCGGGTGCATGGTGGCCAAACAAACAAAATAGAACTAGCCCCTTCACTTGAGGATTTAACTCAAGCCACTTAAAACAAACAAAAAAAAGCACACAGACCTTGTTTGAAAGTACTTTCCTTTATACTTGGGTACCTCCTTTGGGCCTCTCGTCTCCCTGTCTCTTGAACAACCTCCTCACTCGCTGTTCACCAGTGCTGAGCTTGTGTGCTGCCGTCTTTCTCTTCTTCAGGTCACCAAATCACTCCGTCCACCATGTGTCAGTCCCTCTCCTCTCTCGACTGTCTTTGCATCCTTCTATCGGTTCTTTCTGTCTACCCAGTATAGCGTGTTGCTAAATCTTTCTCTTCTCCCGTCTTCTCCTTTTATGCTTAAGCGGTTTGCTAAATTTATTTCCTCTTTCTTTCTTCCTGTCTCGTTTCGGCGTTCTGCCTCAACTGTCTCTCCCTTTTCTCTTTCTTTCTTCCCGTCTCATTTCGGTGGGCTGCCTCAACTCTGTCTCTTTTTTCTTTCTTTCTTCCTGTGTTGTTTCAGCATTCTGCCTCAACTATCTTTCTTCTTGTTTGGGCGTTTTGCCTGAAACTCTTTTTATTTCCTCCTTGTTTCAGCGTTTTGCCAATCAGAGGAGACTTACATATATAACTTAATCTCCCCACAACTTGTACCCCATTTCAGTCAATAAACTTTATTAACACAAACTCACATTCGGATATTCCTTTTTTTTTTCTTTTTTAAACCAAGCCCAGTTACATATGTAATGTACATACTTCTAAAATTTTTATTTGTATACTGTATTGAGGATTTGTTCTGTGCATTGTACTGTATTGTATTGATCCCCTTCTTTTTGATACCCACTGCATGCCCAACCTACCTGGAAAGGGGTCTCTCTTTCTGCCTTTCCCCGAGGTTTCTTCCATTTTTTCCTACTGGGATTTTTTTGGGAGTTTTTTCTTGTCTTCTTAGAGAGTCAAGGTTGGGGGGCTGTCAAGAGGCAGGGCCTGTTAAAGTCCATTGCGGCACTCCTTGTGTGATTTTGAGCTATACAATAATAAATTGTATTGTATTGTATAATTGTAATGTACATAAGCAATTAGTTTGTTAGTATTTGGGACAAATGTTTTATGAAAAATGGGTCAGCAGTCTTGTGTTCAAACTCATTAAAATAGACACTGGGAAGTACAAAACTACAAAGTGGCCATGCTATAGCCCACCCCATCCAGAATTCTGGATCTCATGTCCCTTGCTTCTTGGAAGAAGCCTTACTAAGCCAGTTTGCTGTGCATTTTGGTCCAACCAGCATTACGCTTTAATAGAATACTCCAAAAACTGTGAGTAGTGAATGCAAAAAAACAAGCTCACAAGCTTTTATTGACCATCCATCATGTTACTTGTGTATCTGATTTAGGCTCTCAGGGGGCCAGAGACTATTCTAGTATCACTGGACGCAAGAAAGAAGCCAGTATCAGACAGGGCAGCACATTCACTCAAAATGACAATTTAGATTTCCCAATTAACCTAGCATGTACCAGCCAGAACACCCAGGGAGAAAAGTAATGCAAGGGGTGACCCTGTAGACCTCACACAGAAAACAACCTTGGATACATACAAAATCAGTACTCAAGTGATATGAGGCAGAAAAAACTTACCACTGCACCATCATATTCATACATTTTCTGAATCACTTATACCATTCCACATCTCGGAAGGCTTTAGTTTCTCTCAGGAAGTGGGTGCAATATATGGGTCAGCCATCTTTTGGATGCTAGTCAACTGAAGGGCAAATTCATGTGCACACCTACACTCACTCAAAGGGTCAATTTAGAGTTGACAGTCAGTCTATTTTGTACATACCTGAAAATACTTAATAAAAAGACAGAAAAAACTACACCCAGATGGTGACCAGGCCCAGATTTGGACAGATGTGCTAATCACTGCTCCCTTGTGCCACAACCTCTATATACTTGCCATTTTTCATTCTTTATATATTTCTTTTTTAAATTGCTTACAAAATATTGCAAACATACTATGTCCTGGCATTGATTTTCTTTTACATTGGAGCCTTGCCTATCCCTGGTCAATAATGATGATGCATTACTGTGCTCTTTTTCATGGACTTTCGTTTTTCCCTTACTTTTAAAATCATTTACAGTATATTCTTCATGAAATGATCACTTCACGCAGCTCCTCCAAAATAATTTACAGGGCCTATGAAAAGTATACACCCCTTTGAAAAATTTTGACATTTTGTTATTTTACAGCATTAAATCTCAGGGAATTTAATTTGGCTTTTTGACACTGATCAGCAGAAAAATACTCTTTAATGTCAAAGTGAAAAACAGATCTCTCCAAAGTGGTCTAAATTAATTAAAAAATAAAACACAAAATAATCGATCACTGTAGGACAGACTAACATTATCTATTTTACTATGTCTGGAACACAAGTCCTTGGCTGCCAGACACTCTTAATATCAGCTCAAGAGTTTTAGCTTTTCCTAACAGTGCCTCTCTTTGGAATGTGCCTTATCTGATGAAATGATCAATCACAAACCAAGTGACATCCCAGGGATGACTGTCTGAGTTACCAATTAAATACTCAAACTAAAATAAAAAGCCATAACTCGATGATTGGCAGCCTTGATATACAAAACTTTGCTTCAGTAGTCAACCAAAAAGAATGATCTTATATGCATCCAAGAAACCAATGACAAGAAGTCTGTTCCTTCCTTTAAAACCTTTTACACACCTCAGATCTGGGCTTTCTTTACCAGCTCATTGCTCTCAACCTGGCTATAACTTCTGCTCTCTAGCAGAGAACCCAGGGCCTATAGGGTGTGGCCATAACAAAGACTACAGCAATCCCTTTAACTCCAAAGGATAACATGTGCTGACCTGGAAAAGTGGAAGACCATCGGTAAAAGAAGTTTGATGAGGGGTGCCATTAGTTCAAACACTACTAGGAGAACAAGTGTCTGAGCAGCAGAAGACCATACATGGAGCCACACATTCATCTTGCTGAAAAGGGTAGCTGACTCATCATCAGCTTTATAATGTAGCTAGCAATAAGACGACTGACATGGTGTGATCATGGCAATAAGGGAAGGCACACTCTTAAAACAAATAAAGCAAAAAAGTGCTGAAGTGAAGATCCTTTCTGGATGTCTGGTAAAAAGCTGATCAAGAAAAAAACAACAAATGATTTTTGCCAAACTATAAGTACTTCTGCTTTGAATCTGTAAACTATTAATTGTAATTTAGTAGGTAAGATGAAGCCAGCTAATGTAGTATTGTATTGGTATGACTGTAACTCAAAGGTAATAAACCTTGTTGAAAGATAAATTCAAAGCTGTCATAAGTTTCTTCCTAAATCCCTTTAGGAAGTGCAGAGCAGCATCTCACACACATGCATAAATTGCTCGTGGTGATTGGATACGCCAGGGTAGACTAACTGTGAATAAATGAATGTCACGGTGTAGGCCATAGAAGCTTCATAACTACCTAAAGAACTTACGCATCTTAACCACATGAATTGAAAGATCAGAATCCATAAGTTATTAGCCTCTTTCTGTAGGAGAGAAAAGATATAAACTAAGCTAACCTAATTTTTTATGTTTTGTGTTGTTTGTCATTGTTCTTTGCTTATATACTGTAGATCTATATCTGCGTACATATGTACTGTATATATATATGTATATTTATAAATATACTGTTTATGTATATATATATATTGTCAACGGCACCCGAGCACAGACAGGCAGACATCTTGTTTTTCACAACCACCACACGTTTATTTACACTATTTACAGTTCTTTGGTCACAAAGACCCCCAAATACTGGTCACAAAGACCCCCAAATAATGGTCACAAACCCCAAATAATGGTCACAAAGACCCAGTTCAGTGCACAAACCCCAAATCACACAAAGTCCTGGCCACAATGCCTTTCTTGGGCGCCTCCACTCTCCACTGCTTGTCCTCCTTCCACCCGACTCCAGCCCTGAATGAAGGAGCGGCCCCTTTATAGCTGACCGGATGAGCACCTGGTGTTCCCGGCATTCCTTCTTACGCGCCCAGCGTGGCGGAAGTGCCGGCTGTCCTCCCGGCTGCTCTCCGGGCGGTGTTATAAATCTTCCCCCCCAGCACTTCCTGGTGTGGCGGGAGTGCTGGGGAAACAAGTCCCCAAGGCATTGGGGCGCCTCCTGGCGGTGACCACGGGCTCCTACAGGGAAAGGCTTCCATGCCCTTGACCCGTGGTCCCCAAAGCAACCCGAAGGCGAACCCCGTGATCCAGGCAGGGCTCTGACCCTCTTCCGGTCCCTCCTGGCGTCCCGGCCGGGTCATGGCCCCTGGCATCCCTGACAATATATATACTGTATATATATATATATATATATATATATATATATATATACTAAAAAATACCAGCTTCATGCGGAGAAGTAGTGTGTTAAAGAAGTAATGAAAAGAAAAGGAAACATTTTGAAAATAGCGTAACATGATTGTCAATGTAATTGTTTTGTCACTGTTGTGAGTGATGAGTGTTGCTGTCATATATATATATATATATATATACTGTATATATATATATATACACACACATATAAACATATATATATACATATCCATACATATATACATACACACATATATACATACACACACATATATAAACATATATATATACATATACATACATATCTACATATATGCATATACACACACTCTTTGGGGTGCGAGCAACTGTTGCTGGGGGTGCCAGAATCCATCAAGGAAGAAAAATGAAAAACATTATTTGTACAAAATCTTAATTTATTTATCCATTCCTAAATAATTAAATGGGCAGGCTATTTCGTATCAGTGCAATACGCTGCTTGTTAAAACGGATGACTCCTGCTCTTACGTGCAAGTCTGTGTGGACATTGACTTTTTCCACCATGTGCTTTGTTTCCGCAGTAGTTGCACTTATGAATATGCTTGTATGTGTCAGACGTTTCATATTTTTTTGCTTTTTTTTTTTTTTGTCTAAATTCCATTACTTAAGACAAACACTATTTCGCTTGTCCCCTTTTTTTTTTTAGCTGCTTTCTCAATTGCGTAATTCGGTTTTTGTTCAGCACTCTTTGAAACTGTTGCTTTTTGTCTGTGCACTGCGTCAGTTCATGTGAGCCACTCGGTGTTCATGCATCAAAGGTTCCCAGCTGTGCTGGTGCCATCTTGTGCGATGTCCACGGCTGTATTTAATGTTAGCTAAGACCTGGCACTTAAAAGTTTCTCTCGCAGTTTCGCTGAGTTTGTGCCAAACACCACCCTGACCATCTCATCTTCGTCTGCATAAGCACAGTCCTTCAGCCGTGAATGTTTAGCGGCAGTGTTTCTATTGGATTGCCACTGACGGACGGCCTTATATGGGCAGGCACTAAATTACATGGGAGGCGTAACTCCGCCTCCCACGGCCATCGAGCAGACGTCTATTATAGTATATGGATGAAAAAATAGGTTCCAGTTATGACCATTACGCATAGAATTTCGAAATGAAACCTGCCCAACTTTTGTAAGTAAGCTGTAAGTAATGAGCCTGCAAAATTTCAGCCTTCTACCTACACGGGAAGTTGGAGAATTAGTGATGAGTCAGTGAGTGAATGAGTGAGTGAGTGAGTGAGTGAGTGAGTGAGGGCTTTGCCTTTTATTAGTATATATATATATAGTGATAGATAGGGGCTCTCTTGACCCCTTGGACCAAACGTCAGACACCAAATAAAAGACCAATAATTGACTTTATTATTACACAACACTGCACCAAGCACCCTCCTATCCACAATACTCATTAAATTACTCAAATTCACAATACAGTAAATTCTCCACCAAATCCCAGACACGTTGCCACCCTTCCACCCAGCTCTGCTCGCCGTCTGGGAGCTGTCACAGTCCTTTTAAAGTCCCTGACCCGGAAGTGTTCCAATCCCCAGTTCATGTGATCCTTATCACTTCTGGGTCAGATAAAAAGTCCTTTTCTTCATCCCAGAAGTACGTCACTTCTGCTGTCGCTCTGCCTATGACACACTTCCGGGTTATAGGGCACATATGACTCCCTATGCCTCCCTGCAGCGTCCTCTGTTGACCCCTGGTTTATCCAGCAGGTTTGTAGGGGAAAACTCCAAAGTCCATGATTCCCTGCTGGTATCTGGTATATATATAATAGTGACCACCAGGGGGCAGAGCAGCTCCCCAACACCCAACACTGACAAACAAGCACAAGTCCAGCACAACACACTTTTTATTTACACAGGGGAAACATTTTCCCTTTGTTTCATCACCAATGCACAGTACAATAAAGCACAGCACAATATACAGCACTTTCTTTTCTTCTTTCTATTTATCTCAGTCCTTCTGCCTTCACTCCTCTCCCAGCAAGCTTCATTCTTCCTCCTGACTCAAGTGACTTCAGGTGGTTCATCAGCATTATCTGGAAGTACTCCCAGTTGCGAAGGAAACCCAATACAGGACTCTGCAGCTTTCCCTGGCGGCCCCCATGGAATCCAATATGGTTGTGTTATACTGCAAACCCCATGGAACCCTCCGGGAATCCAAGGTGCTGCTGCAACCCAGGAAGCTTGCCATCTAGCGCTCTGGGGAGACAGTGTCCTGTGCACATCTCACGGGCAGGAAAGAGCCCCAGCCTTCCGTCACACTTTATACCACAAATTCTCTAGCTTTGGCTATAATATATTTTGACATTGTCTTTCTGGAAAACAAAACTTCTGCAAGGTGCAGGCTACCCTCCATGATTGCCTTGGTGTTTGTTGCATTCATTTTAGCTGCAACCCTCACAAGCCCCCTAGGACCTGCTGCCAAGAAGCATCCCCACTGCATGATGCTACCACCACCATATTTCTCATTGGGGATGGTGTGTTTTTGATAATGTGCAGTGTCCAAACATGTCATTTAGTCTGCACCATTGTGGTCTCTTCAGACCATAGAGCTTTCTTCCAGATGACTTGAGACTCTCCCATTTGCCGTCTCATAAACTCCAGCTAAGAAGTCAGCTGTGCCATATTCTTTCCATTTCTTAATTATTGATTTAACTAGACTGCAAGGAATATTCAGTGATGGACATTTTCTTGTATACATCCATTGACTTTAAATCATCAGAGTTGCTTTGAAGTGTGTCTTCATTCTATAGCTTAGGTCATAATACTGACTCACGACGCTTCCAGATTTATATATTCAGTGACTTGTATATTTTCTTGTGTCTACCCACTGAAAATGTTGTATAACAATTAAATGTGAAAATGTCAAGGGGGTGAATGCTTTTTATACTGTAAGTCTTGTATATCAAGTCAAAATGACTATTGAAAAAGCTAATATCTGATTGATGTAAATTTCATTCAAAATCACGTTAAAACCAGAACGTTATCATTTTGTTATTTTACAACACTGAATCTCCCATAAAACTGTGACTGGTAACATATCTGGGTAACAGTAGTTTTCTCTCAAATCAAAGAGCCACTGTATTTTGTAACTTTTTCATTGTTATAGTCTCTTGGTGGCCTCCCTCACTAGTTGTTTTCTTGCATGATCACTCAGTTTTTGTTGTTGGCCTGCTTTAGGAAGACTTACAACTGTGCCATACTCCTTCTATCTTTTTAATGATTGATTTAACTGGAATCCAAGATATATTCAGTGACTGACATTTTTATATCCATCACCTGACCTTTGCTTTTCAAGGGCCTTTTCACAGAGAAATGTGTCTTCATTGTGTAAGTTGAACTTGATTCACCACAAGCTGGACTTTCCACATTTAAACTACAATCACATGAAACTCTAGGCAGGTGAACTGCTTCAAGCTAATTATGTGACTTCTAAAACCAGTTGGCTGCTCCCAATGATTTAGGTGTTTCATATTAAAGGGGATGAACACTTATGTGACCAAATATTTTGTGTTTTATATTTATAATTAATTTAGACCACTTTCTACTTTGACAATTAAAGGTGTTTTCTGCTGATCAGTGTTAAAAACACCAAATTTAATCCAATCTGATTCAATGTTGTATAAAAATAAAAAATGAAACCTTCTAGGTGGTGGATACTTTCTATAAGCACTGTAAGCAGGAATTGACTTTATAGGGTGGTCACAATAGACTTTGAAAAGAGGAAGAATGTATGAGTGAAATTAACTGTTTAGAATGAACACCCCTCTAGTGTATTCAATATGGCCTCACCATCAATAGGGTTAGCAGAGTCATACAATAAATCTGAATTTGGGCATATAAGGAAAGTAGTGTACAGTTTGAAAATTGTACGGAAAATACACTTACACTAAATAAAAATATTTAGACTGCTTCTATATGTCTTGTGTCCCTACTGCTTTGTGGAGTTAAAACCATTTCAGGAGCACATACTGTACTCCTTGATATAAAATTATCATTGATGGGGTCATGCCATATAAAACAAATAGCCCAAGAAAGGTTTAGATGGCACCAGTATTTGAAGATGAATGCCAATCTCAATCAAAACAAGACAGACCACAGTAATGATGCATGAGGAAGAGTATGAACAACAAGAGTTAGGCAGAATGAGAAAGGCCACCTACTGCAGAGAAACAGAAACTGATCAGAAAGTTGTCCATCTTGGAGAAAACAGACAAAAAAAGAGTTGAGGCACACCTGAAATAAAGAAGCCTACAAAGATATACAAAAGGAACCAAAGCCTTACAGTAAGCAGCAGTTTAACTCAACTGCTTTAAAGGTGTTCCCCTTTTTGTGACAGAAGCTGCAGCATATATTATTGTAAAGGCTACTAGCCAAGATATGGCAGGTTTATGGAAAGCAAAGATATTGTGGCAGACATGGGTTGACCTTCCCCAAACTCCGGATAAAGCCCAAGAAGTGAAAAGTAACACTAAAGTAATAATACAAGTAATAAAATAATCAGACAAGAAGGGCATAAGCAGAACAGCATTCAAAAAAGATAAGAGGGGTTTCCTGTTAGATAGATCACGTTAATGAGTAAGAGGTCTTTCTGCTTTATTCAAAATAACAGGATTATTAGGGTTGATAGTGAAGACAGAGCAGTAAAGTCATTCTGAATGATCACCAAAGTTTAAAAACATAAAGTCAAAGGTGAAATAAAACAAAAGTAACAACCAAAATCCTTTCCCAAATTACAGTATGTTACTTTACTCGAGTGTTACTTTCTCACAGGGCTATTCCTTCAGTTACTAAAAGTTCAGCCTCTGTGACATAAGTGGCTTCATCATGTATGTCATAATATTATGAGTCGCCATAGAAAAACAGACACAGAGAAAGTCAGTATAATAATGTCATTAAAATATAATAAAAGCATAGACAATTGAAAGTGGATATGAATAATGTGTCAAAGGTTTAATCTCAAGGTAATGAATAAATAACATAATGGTAACCCTATTATAGAGTCTTATACTTTTGTACTCTACCTAAAAAACTCTTCATCAACTCTGCTTTCCCTTCCATTCACTTGAACCTCTGTCCCCACTCTACTCAACTCCAAGTTCAATGGTCCATCGGTCAGGACAGTTTTAATTCCCAGCTAGTAAACTCTTGTAGCTGACTTCCTAGAGCTTTTGCTAGTGGTTCCCATTGTCTCTGCAATATCAGAAACCAGTCTACCTTTGAAAGGCCTAGCAACCCTTATGCTCATGATTATAAATTTTAGGGAGTCATGTATTGAACAGTGAGTTTCCCTGCTGTCCGCCAGTGCACTAGAGACTGTTATCTCTATAGTATCTAATGCTGGATCTCTCACCGTAATTAAATGAAATGGCTACTCCTTGTCATGACTGTCCGGTTATATTTACATGGCCACCCAACTAGTTTTGGCAGTGTTGTCTTTATCAGGGCATCTTAAAACAGTTAATGCCTTGTACCCAGTATAGTTGTCTGTTATTGATTGGACAATCCTCTACAAAAAAATGCGCTTTTTAGTCTTTAAATATGCTTGACTAAAGTCTCTCTGGGATTTCTCTCCCTTTCCCCATATAGTAGCAGATGATGTCATTTGTTGGCATTGTGCAACACTGCTAACTGTCAAATGTGTGAAGATGCTCATATAGTGCCTAGAAGAGCATAAAACCAAGGACAAGTAAGCATTATTTGTTTACTGATTCTCTATTCTTTATCTCTGTTCTGCAACTAACAATTCCACTGCATCTTTAGCTGAATAATACAATATTTCATAGAAAGAAATTGTCTCTTTAGTGCTCAGTTTGCTTAAGATGAAAAGAGTAATCAGTGCTGTAGAAGATCTGCTCTGTGCCACACACTTGTGCAGATAAAGATGTTGATGATTGCAAAAGATAGAGAGTAACAAAAAGTTATAACAAATGATGACTTTTTACTAAGGTCAATAATTGTCTCAATCAAATGTATCACTGGAGGAACCCAATGCAGCTAGAACAGGCAGGGCTCATCAGTCCTCATAAAGTCCCTCAGGGAGCCAGGAAAGGAGTAGTCAATAAAACCCTAGCACTGAAAAGAAATAGATTGGATAGAATGAACTCTCAGGTACATTGCTAGGATTTTCTGATGTACTGAAGGTGCCCATGTTTATGTCTGTTATCAATTAGGTTCACTATAATGTATATTGTACTTACAGACATGGTGTCACGCTATGGGAGGTGGAGGATCTTCTCTTTGGCTTGATTAAGTTAGGTATCACTAACCTTCTCTTGTCCTTCTCAGCTCTAAGAAACTGGCCAATGAGGGCACTTAGTCCCATCCGTTCTGGTTCGTCTGCTATAAGAATCCTGGCTGTCTGCAAGGAGGCATCTTTTACAATCTGAGCAATGACCCTCATTTCTGAGATGGATTGACTGTTCATCACCAAGATGCATTTTCTTTGTTGGATTTTTGGTCAATTAAATATTGGGAAGACATCAGTTATTTGTAAACCAAATAACCATATAACATTTATTTATATAGCACATTTTCATACAAAAAGTAGCTCAAAGTGCTTTACATAATGAAGAAAATAAAAATAAAAGACAAAATAAGAAATTAAAATAAGACAACATTAGTTAACATAGAAAGGGAGTAAGGTCCGATTGCCAGGGTGGACAGAAAAAAAAAACTCCAGACGGCTGGAGAAAAAAAAAAATCTGCAGGGGTTCCAGGCCACGGGACCGCCCAGTCCCCTTAGGGCATTCTATCTAACATAAATGAAGTAGTCCTCTTTGTAGTTAGGGTTCTCAAGGAGTCACTTGATGTTGATGGTCATACAGACTTCTGGCTTTTAATCCATCCATCATTGTTGAAACATTACGGTGACAATGAAATATAAGGTCATCCATGTCTCCTAACTCCACTCAATGTTGGTGAATTACACGTAAGTTGGATGTGCTGCAGGAAATGCCAAGTGAAACAATAATAACTGAATAGTATTAACATGATGCTAAATTAAATTTGCGTCAATCAAATATTAGGTCCTCCGAGCTAAAAAATACTGCTTTTTCCGCTAGTCGTTCTTACTCGATATACAATGCCTATAAAAAGTATTCACGTCCTTGGAAGATTTTACATTTAATTGTTCTACAACATTGGAGGGTGGAAATAAGAAATATCCAAGTCACTAAATATCCCTTCATTTCATTAAGAAATGGAAAGAGTGTGGCACAGCTGTAAATCTGCCTAGATCAGGCCATCCTCAAAAACTGAGTGATTGTGCAAGAAGAAGACTGACAAGAAGAGACTAACAATAACTCTCTAGGAGTTACAGGCCACAGTGGCTCAGATTGGAGAGATTATGCAGACAGCGAATATTGCAGAGGATTTTCACCAGTCAGATGGGAGGTGGGCAAAGAGAAAGCCACAGTGAAAAAAGCATGCAACATCTTTACAAGAGTTTGCAAGAAGGCACGTGGCAAACTCTGAACTCAGCTGGAAGAAGGTTCTATAATTTGATGAGACTAAGTTGAGTCTTCTGGCCATAAGACTAAACACCATGTTTGATGTAAGTCAAATACTGCACATTATCAAATATACACACATATACATGGAAGTCTTGTGAGGGTAGATGAAACAAATGCAGCAAAATACACGAATCCCGAAGCAAAACCTGATGCAGTTTGAAAATATCTGCATGTTTCGTGAGTTATTTTCCAGCAAGGCAAGACTCAGATTATAAAATCAAATCTACACAATCTTAAAAACAACACTACAGGGGGTCCTTGGGTTACAACGTCTCGACATACAACGTTTCGAGTTTATAATGCTCTCTCCCGAAGCAAAACCTGATGCAGTTTGAAAATATCTGCATGTTTCGTGAGTTATTTTCCAGCAAGGCAAGACTCAGATTATAAAATCAAATCTACACAAGCTTAAAAACAACACTACAGGGGGTCCTCGGGTTACAACGTCTCGACATACAATGTTTTGAGTTTATAATGCTCTCTCCCATAAAAACTTAAAAAAATTGAGACGTGAGGATTTTTTTTACACTCATTTTTTCTGTTACTACAGTACAGTATATTTATGTCCTTTTCCTTTTTCTGTGGCTTAGTTGTGTTTTTATGTTCTAGATTATGATTTTGCAAATGTGTTAGGGTAGGTAAGTGACTTAGGCTAGGGTGTGTTTCGACTTACACCAAAATTCGGGTTACATCACTGTTGTAGGAACGGAACGGTGTCGTAACCCAAGGACCCCCTGTATTAATGTTTTGTGTTGGCCGAGACAGTATCCTGACTTCAATTCAATTGAGAATTTGTTGCTGAACTTGAAAAGGGCTGTTCACTCATGCAACCTGACAGAGTTTACACAGTTCTGTGAAGAAGACGAAGGAAACATTGCAGTGTCCAGATGTGCAAATCTGACAGAGAGATGGGCCCACAGACTCAAAGCTGTCATGGCTGCCATTTACTAAAACCTGCCTTAAAGAGGGCGAATTTTTATGTGATCCATTATTTTGTGTTTTGAATTAGTAATTTGTTTAGACCAATTTACATAAATCTGTTTTCACTGACAATAAAGTGTCTTTTACTGCAGATCAGTGTCCAGAAACCAAATTAAATCCACTGTGATTCAATATTATGTAATAATAAAATATAAAATAATCCAAGGGGTGAAAACTTTTTAAAGGAACAGCTGAGTATAACTCAATTGTTTTGACATATTTAAAAATATCATAGTACTAGGAGTTAAGACTAAGCTTTTTATTATTCTTCTCTTTTTTATTCAGAAAGTTTATTTCAGGGCTGAATAACTCACTAACAGTCTCATTTCTTATCTGATCCCAGTAAAAATTGGTAATAAGCAATTTGAGATGATGCATACTAAAAATCTGATAATGATTTTTAATTACATTTTTCTTGCAGGGGTCTTTTTTGACTTAGGTGACTCTGTTTCCTTGAATTTCACGCCCTTGAAATGCCCCGATACTCATCTCTAAATTTCAATGAAATTCAAATATCATCCATAAAAAAGAATTTTTCAGCAAACCAGGCTCAGTCATATTAAATTTTGCTAAAATTGCATCAAACTTAAATTTATTGAATATCGTTTTACTGCATCTCATCTTCTCTACCAGTTGTATATGGGGCCAAGCGGTTAAACTTAAATCCAAAATGTTGCTGGTTCAGTGCCCATGATTGATTCACTGTGTGACACCTTGCAATTCACCTCAATGATGTGCATTCCAATAGTAAAAGAAAAAAAATTATAAGCATTAAAGTTTATCCCAGAAAGTGCCCTTAGATGGTGTTCAACACAGGAAAAGTTTTCTTTATTTACATGCCCTGGTGAGGGTCTAGGTGGTGAAATGCTGAAATGAGAAGAACAGACTCACTAATTGAAACAGCACTTTTGAAATCTTCCTAAAGAACTCCCAGGATGTTCCCAGACTAACTGACAGATGTAAACTCTCCAGTTATATCCTGGATTTCTATTGTGTTTCCTCTCAGTAGAAGGATGGCACTACAACTACCACTTCAATGGCTCTTCTTGATGTTGACACTTAGATGCTCTCAGATTGCTGAACTTCTTGTCTTATAAAAGGAAGCGAGCCCACCATTCTGTGGAGAAATCACATTTTGGCTGCTTATACCCACCATACTGTATATGTATTCTATATGTCACTAACAACATCTTACCACAAATGATGAGGGGAACAGACAGACTAGCAAACTATATCCAGAAGACTTTTGCTGTGTCCTCATGCCATTGAAAAGACATGAAATACAACTTTCCCGATCTATGTACCTTTAAAAATAAAAATAAAATAAGAAAATTAACCCACTCAGCCAGAAATGCAGTTTTTGTGTTTCTATTTGGAACAATGGGACGCACATTTAATACATTTATTTTACTGTGTATTTTCTTAAAAAAAACGCACACAGAGTTTATCGCTAATTGCTTTTTCTTACAGACCAAGTAAGAAATCAACAGTAACCTTGTCTTTTTCCAAATAGTCAGACCAGAAATTCATGTAAATTCACTGAAGTGTGAGGGTGAAACATCATAAGTCAGAACTCAGAAAACGCTGATAGCATGTGAAAGTAACATTAGCCCCTACTTCATCTCTAATATGTAGCACAACTGTAATCCCCCCATTGCTCTCCCACAAGTCATTCTTTTTCCAGGAGAGAACGATGCCCTCTGATTTGCAGGTATACATAACTGTGGGACAACAGCCTGCAAGAAACACCTCTGGGGATCTTTTTTGCCCACTGCTATCAGGCAATTCAATGCTTCCTCTGAATGTATTATTTAAGTTCATGTTGAATTTGCTGCACATTATACATTTATTTATTGATTGATTGATAAGCTGTTTTATTTGTCTTGTGACTCTATATCTTTGTTTTTTTTATGTTTCTGTTGATTTATGCATCTAAATTTCCCCTTGGGATTAATAAAGTTATCCAATCCAATCTAATGTAACTTGATTAAAAGCAATTTTTAGTAAAAAGACACCTTGATAACAATGCACATACTGTATGTGGTCCTTAGGTGCTTACCTTTGGCTGTAGGTAGGTGCTAACCATGGTTTTCATAAAAATGCAATTCTGACCAGAAGTGAGATAAAGTGAGTCCAGGAGCCACTATAGGGCATAAGGTATTATAAGACACCCATTAACTCTTGACAGGAATCTGCCCAGACCTTGGAAATGACTGTTTAGAATAACTGGTGTCAGGGCTCTTTGTGTTGATGAAGTCTCACTGGTAGGAAGGTGTAGTCACTTGAGAAGAAAGTGTTAGGTGTGATTGGGAAGAATAAGTAATCATTTTCACTCGTGTCATATCAGGATGTCACATAACAATGTAGCACCTCCCAGATGATACTCTGTATATATGGTCAAAAACTTTTTCAAATTTCATAAAGACCACATAGTTTTTGGCAATTACTTTAAATCCTTAAATATCCCTCAGTAATGCTGCCATGGTACAAAATACACATTACTTGAATTAGGCCAAATCTCTACTGAAAGGGTCATTTGTGAAAGATTTGGGGGTATTATAATGTAAATTGTCCATATTGAATATTTACATTATTATATATTTTATTGTATTAACTTAAATTTAAAAATAAATAAAAAGTTTTTCTTACAAATTTCTGTTGTGGTCATAGTATCATTGGAGTCTCATTCCCACTTTTACCTTTTTTGCCACATCCCTGATTCTTTTGTCCATTTCTGCTAATTGTTTTCAATATACTGTATATTACTCTAGAACCTTCAATTGGTGTCTGGTCTTGAGGTGTTGCAGTACTGGAGCTGCAGTCACCTGAGGAACATAACAATGACTACCTCTATGGCATTTGCATCCGCTCACCTTTTATTACAGTAGGTCTCTCTTGAGTATTCTTTCAGTTAGAAGTTCTCTGTTTTCAACTTGTATACTTTAACTGGTAGATTTTTGGGTTGTCCTATAGGATTTGTTCTGCTTCCTTCTCTGTAACATAAAACCACTGCGTGTACAGGCTTCATCTGTATTTCAATCGCTTTGAAATGAGTAGACCTGTTTTGAAAATCAGGTGAAAAATCACACAAACTCACAAGTCAGTAACTGTCAAGTGTTTCATGGTCACCTGTAAAATTGATCTCTTTCCTTTATGAGTTTCAAGCAATGATAATATCCCAAAGAAAACAAGGAATGCAAACTGACTGATTTCACATTCTCAGACCAAACAAATTTGAACAATCTGCTTGGTGCTATTAATATTATCCAAGCCAATGCTGCAATCACTAGCTCCTTAGACAGTGTTTCTGGAGCTCTTGACCTACTAAATGAGCTCCACATGGCTGCACTAAACCAACTCTTCACCCACTGTATGGTCATTTGGGTTTTGGTTTTACTCTGCAAGCATAAGGTGTTGAAAGTGAATGGGATAGACTGTTAAACCTACATTTAAAGATTATCTAAAACAAAAGACAGGCAACTCAAGCCCAGCAGAAGCTAGATTAGGAAAAGGTCTACATTGGACTGATTTTTGCAAGATCAGTTCCATTCAAAAGTCCAGAACACAAAAATTGCATCTGGCTTTACTAGGTACTACATCTGGGGCCTCATGTATAACACCGTGCATAGAACTCACACTATAACATGGCATAAGCACAAAAGCCGAAATGTGCTTACGCACAGAAAAATCCAGATGCAGGAATCTGTGCGTACTCCAACTTCCACGTTCTTCCGCTACATAAATCCCGACCAGCGTGAAAGTAACACTCGTGCACGTGCTTTATGTAACGCCCCAACTCCTCCCAGAATTATGCCTCTTTGAATATGCAAATAAATATAAATCACCCTTAAGCTCAGCCTTCTGTGAAAAGACAATGGGAAAAGCACGGGGGAAAATATAAGAATTTCAGCGAATACCAAGTGGAGGCAAAGGAAAAACATACTATTTGTTCAAATAAACCGTGGTATAATCAACAAAAGGAAGTTGATCGAGTGACATAGCGTGTTGGAGAAACTTGAAAGCTCAGATTCACAAAATCGCACAGTGCCGGAAATAAAAAAGAAGTCACATATCAAAGTTGCCGTAAAAAGAAGAGTTGTAAGCCCACTGTCTGAGTGTCATATGAAAGTTTATTAGGGTACAGAGAAAAAAGGCACACGGTGGGGAAAAAGCACGAAATGTCAACTTCAATCTCGACATTTCCACTTTAATCACGTAGTTTATTTTGTCATTTAGTAGAACATTATAAACTTCATCTTAAAATCGTTTAATTAACCAGTTTCTCAAATCACATCGTAATTAAAGTAGCACGTTAAATGCTTTGTTTTATATTTGATCTTCTACTTGTATGTGCTCTATGTGTGTGAATCACTACTTGCTTCTTAAACTGGCTCTCTTCCTCCAACTGGACACAGAATCCATTACATTTGTGATATTACAGCTCTTTGAATAACTAAAATACTGAGATGTATACGTGATATAATTTTTATGATGATAGGAGTTAAAGCACGTTATTAAACATGAGTTTCACGGCGCAGTGATTGTGTGCGACCATCAATGAAATAATTTATTGCAGCAGTACTCAGGGGCGGCTCTAGGCTTGTGGTGGCACTGGGCAGAGGAAGAATCTGTGGCTCCTTCGCCCGCCCGTCAGTAAGGTAGCTTATGCACGGTGGATGGCCACGTCCGTTGCAGACACTGCATAGCCGCCTCGTGCTCATGACACAAGCATTTAACTTTTGCCGAAATTTGTCGCTGCGTTTTTAGCTGTGTTGTTATTTTCTCTTTCTGTTTTATATTCAATATATATTGCCGTAGCCGCCACTGCAGTCCTTGCTTTTCTTTCCCCAAATACCCAATCACCACACAATCAGCTCTGTAATAGAAGTTAAGCCATCTGTAAGCTTAGGCCCGATTCTTCAAAACGTTTAAGGAACATTGAAATATCTTTGTAGTACTTGTTTAATTGTTCTATCCTTCACGACACTCCCAGTGAAGAATATAGATTATTTAAATGAAGTTAAAGTTTTATCTGTATAATATAATAAACATATTTTGCTGCATTTCACCTTAAAAATGATATCGTCATCATATGTAAATACGCGCTTTATAAAGTGGCTCAGGTTGTGCGATATTATAACTGTAGTGCAAGTTTACAGTGGAGTAATTGTACTTATAAGTACAAACAGTTCTACAAGGAGCAATTGATTGAGTGCGTTTATAGTTCTTGGGATGAAACTGTTTCTGAACCGCGAGGTCCGTACAAGAAAGGCTTTGAAACGTTTTGCCGTGGCTGAGACAGCGTGTCCTTGAAGCTGTATACCGATGATTCTCTTTCCAATCAGCTGCTGCTGTGATTCACACTCAGATACAGTGATATAAATACTCCGAGTGGTGCAGTGAGAGTAATATGGAAAAAGATGATCCGCTGTGGCAACTCCTAACGGGAGGAGCTGAAAGAAGAAGAAGAAGAAGAAGAAGAAGGTGTAGTGAGAGTAACAACGCGAAAGCAGTTATGGTATTTGGAATACTATGGCTGTTCCCTGGACCATTATATTGTTACAAGTTAATTACAATCAGATGCGTTACACTAATAAACAATATGCGGTTAGTTTCTGTGTATTTATAAAGCCGCGTCAGGAAAATAAGGAGTGACCACACAGGAACAGTAGCATTGCTTTGATGCTGGGTAAAGCCAGTCTGCAAAAACGAGCGGAGAACTTGCGTACGACAAGGTATAAGGTACCGTGGAAAAGTGCGTGGCTTTACGCCAAGTGTAGGTTTTATACATCGCGATTTGAATGTGGAAAAGTTTGTATGCAACATTTCTGTGCATATGCACCATTTATACATGAGGCCCCTGGTCTTAAAAAACCCTTTAAAGCATTGCTGTAGTATATAGCAAAGTACTGTGCAACGTCAAAAGGCTGGTTTATTGTTCCATGGTTGGAACAGAATACTGAATCGGAGGTTCGAGTATTGGCCAGAATCTCCTGTGCAGCTATGTAATTAAGGGTTCTCATGGGGAGAGTTCAGTAATTAGAATATAATCTTTGTGTTTCTCTTGTGAAAATGGCAACTACTATCCAACAAGTGGATGTACTTTTTGGTATCTTTTTTAAATGTCCTCAGTCTCCTGAAGTCTTCAGAAAGTTCTTTGATTTTGTGGCACTGAGACAGGGTAAGGTTATGACAAACCTGCATTCTGCATTATGCTCCCTTCAGCCTCATCACTTCTTGTTATCAATAGAATGGTCATCAGGGTCACATATGCAATAAATGCTTATTTTTTTATTATTTGTATTTTAGTAATATTATTTACTCACCACTTTACATGTATAGCTCCCCTCAGGGCTTCCATTTTTTTGCGTCTGGTTGCTAAGATGGTACATAGTTTCTTGACCCTGGCGGGCACATTATAAAATCTGGTTGTAATAAGATGTGCCCAAACTTTGTTAAAGAATAAAGGATGGACCTAGTGAGAAAACAGTTTTATTAGCTGGTGGTGCAGTGGTAGTGCTACTGCTTTGCAGCAAGGAGATTGTGGATTCACTTCCAGAATCTTCCCTGGGTGGAGAGTGCTTTGAGTAGTGAGAAAAGCACTATATATATCCATCCATCCATCCATCCATTTTCCAACCCGCTGAATCCGAACACAGAGTCACAGGGGTCTGCTGGAGCCAATCCCAGCCAACACAGGGCACAAGGCAGGAACCAATCCTGGGCAGGGTGCCAACCCACCGCAGGACACACACAAACACACCCACACACCTGTTATACTACATGTTTCTTTATGTCACTGTATCTGGACAATACTGTTATGAGGTTTATTCACATGTGCATGTTAACTGTGGCACACAGGGGCTCAGCAGTTAGAATTGCTAGCCAAGCATTGGATTAGATAGCCAAAGACAACTGGAGGCTTGTATAGTCAGCTTAAACCCAGGTTAGGGTATTTCTGTCCTCTATCAGCACAGATCTTCTTTCCTTATTGGGAGAATGAGAATTGGCATGTAAGCACTATGATATTTCTGTATTTTGTGGAAGAGGAATTCAGCCCTTGTTTGGATACAGAAAGGACCAGCAAGTTGAAGAAGAACCGCATAAAAGGTCTGGACAGTAGCCAGACCCTTCGAGGCTGTGTCGACAAAGAGTTGTCGAAAAACCTCCCAGCGTAGGGACGGAGAAAATGGCTGACTGTGTTGATCCAGATTTCCCACATGGATAAAGTCTGTCCATATGCCTCCCCGTCTGTAACCACGTAAAATGTCAGTAAATGTAAGCTAAAAGATATTTTGTCTCATGTGATTCTTGTACCGCCGTAATCACTATGGGAGGGATATCGTCTTTTCTGGTATATTATGATATTGTTTAATTATTTAATATGCCACAATTTTAAAAGAACACATTTCCAAGAGAGCTAATGCCTCTGCAGGAAACAACACCAAGCACACACTAGGGCCAATTTAGAATCACCAATCCACCTAACCTGCATGTCTTTGGATTGTGGGAGGAAGCCGGAGCGCCCAGAGGAAACCCACGCAGACACGGGAGAACATGCAAACTCCACGCAGGGAGGACCGGGAAGCGAACCCGGGTCTCCTAACTGCGAGGCAGCAGCGCTACCACTGTGCCACCGTGCCGCCCCACTATATATATGTAAAGAATTATTATTATAGTTTTATTTCTTGATTATAAATATAATGAACTCCATTAAACCTGAAAGTCGATCTCTTGAATATTGGTTACCTAATTTTTGTAATTTTACTTTAAACTCTGGAATTTGATTTAATAAAAGTGGTTCTTCAGCACTTATATGAAAAAAATCAAACAACAGTGATGTTTGTTCATTCCCAAAGTCAGATAAGTTTGTCAGTAGATTTGATGGCCTGGCGTTGTGGATATTTGCTTCCAGTCATGAGTGAATAGTAGATACTGTCTTAGACTGTACTTCTGAACTTTAAGAGAAGTTTAAAAGCTGTATGGATGAGGTTTGTTGTCCAGCTTTATCATCTGCAAATTATCCATCTGCACATGATAGATATTAAAGTTAAAGTGGGAGAGAGCAATTTTGATGTGCAGTTGAAAATTACCATTTCAACAGAGCTACACCTGGTCTTTCCATGTGTCCAAGAGCCAGAAAGGTGGCCTATTCATTGACCTTATATGTCTTATAGGAACATGGGAGTGGGCCTAGTGGGAACAAACACAACTGTGGGCAGTGTCATTGAGTGGTAGTTATGGTTAATACTACTACAATGTTCTACTTAGCTACAATATAGAGTACATGTTGATAGAGAAGTTGAAGTGCATGTGAAAAGAGAAGTTGAAAAGCAAAGGCCAGCTTGTACTTAATATATCCTGCAAACAATACATTTCATATGTAGCATAATCTTAAAGAATTACAAGAAGCAATTCATTTTTCATGATGTATTTTTTTATTTTTACTGTTCTGTTTTTGGAGCCATTCAATGCCATCTTGTTGCTATGTTGCCATGTGTCACCAAAGTCAATAATGACCCTATAAAACAATAGAAATAATAATAAAAAGATTAAGAAGAACATTCTTAGAGGATAAACATTACCTAGAAAACTGATCCTTACATATGCCGTACCAGGTGATACAGCGAGTGCACCTGTAGAAGCTTGCGAGAACAGATGGAGAAATGTGAGCGGTCTTAAGACGTCTAATGTTTTTGCATTCAGAACTACATGTAAGGCTGTTATACTCATTTTCCTGGCTGCTGTTTGCAAACAGCTGAAAGTCTCTTAATGACCTCAATTACAGATCAATTATACCTTTAATTACATACAGACAGATAATTAACCCTTAACACAGCTGACTGCTATGTAGAGCTAACACCCTGGCCATCTGAGAGAACTAATTGTCACCTAATCATCAAGTGATGATTTGGTGACAATTCAGAACCTGCCTTTAACCAAATATACAGAAATTTGACAATCCATAATTGGCCCTATTGTGCCAGCAGTGGCTTTATCTGTTTTTCTATTGTGTTGTTCTTTTTGTCAAATCAGATTATTATGTTTCTTATTTTGACCAAATTTGTTACATATTTATGATTTAATATTTTGTACTGTCTCTTTAAGTGTGCTATCATTCTATGCACTTTGTGAGTGATGTCACTGCTGCTGGGTCCTTCTTCTAACTTGGGATCCAGCAGTGGAGCATTGCATTTGTTTTTGAGTTTCTTGTTTTTCTTTGATATTTGCTATTTTTTGTGGATTACTGTTTATGTTTTTGGATTCTTCAGTACTGGGAGTTCTGGAATTCCTTTTAGACAAATCCTATGTGCCTTATTTTCCCCCTTTTTTATATTTTATGAAATCCTTTTTTGTAAAAAAAAATCACTTGTTTTAGATAATTTCTACAGTCCAATTTTATGGTTTATGATTTTTCAGAACTATGAGTGCATTTTTAAACTTTTAAAACTGATTTTTCATTTTGGGCCTATGTAGTCCAAGGCCTGTTCGTAGCAGTTGTATAGATGCTTTACTTAAGGCGAGCCTCTCCTGGGCAGACCAGTAAATATCCTGACCTGTTTTATAGGTTTTGTGAAGGCTTCACACACCCCTTTCATCATGTTTGTGACTTCAGCTTACAACAAGCACAAGGTCTCTTTTTTTGTATGCTTCCGTTTGTTCTAGATCAGGGGTGGCCAACTCCAGGCCTGGAGAGCCGCAGTGGCTACAGGTTTTCATTCTAATCCTTTTCCTAATCAGTGACCAGTTTTCACTGCTATTTAACTTTTTCCCCATCACTTTAGAAGAGTTCAGCCCTCTGAATTGATTCCTTTCTTCATTAAATGACAGCCAAGCAGAAATGAGATGTGAAACGAGCTTACAGATAACCAGCTAAACTGGGGCTTCACTGAAACGAGCTAACAGATAACCAGCTAAACTGGGGCTTCAAACTCCACCAATTTCATTCCAATCACCTTATTAATGAGAAGCTAATTCTTGCTGTTAATTAAACCCGTTATTTAATTCTGTGGCTTGTTGCTGCTCTCATTCTTCCACAGCACACATTTCGAAAACTGCTGTTTTTCTGTTCTTTCTAAGAGCACCGTCAAAATGTTTTGGTGACCTGAGAGATCAACCTTTCCAAGACCATCACCTCTCTTTAACTTCAGATATTGTGTAATGGGCACAGGGGAGCTGGTCATGTGGCGGCTTGTTCTGTGTCTCATTATTGTTTGGCTGCTAATTAAAAAAAAGAAACAACTATGGGGCCCGAGTCAAGTTAATCAAAAGAAATAATCATCAGCAAAAACTGGTTACTGATTAAGAAGATGGTAAGAATGAAAACCTGTAGCCACTGCGGCTCTCCAGGACTGGAGTTTGTCACCCCTGTTCTAGATTCATTTTGTTCATTTAAATACTCGTTTTTGATTATTGTAAGT